>NW_025938801.1:0-12376 GCF_000764305.2 Hyalella azteca | reverse complement strand
GCTGCTATGTGTACTTAGGCTGCTACATGTACTTATGCTGTTTAGTTGTACTTAGGCCGTTGCATGTGCTTGTATTGCAATGTGTATTTGAGTGAGGCTTGTTAGTTTGGCCCCAAGTACATGTATGTATTGTAATGGAGACAAATGGAAGCCCCCTTTCTGTTTTGATGTCAAAATATATTTTGTTAAATGGCCAATATGCTCTATGTGTTTTTGCAAACATTTTGAATGCCAATGGACTGATGAGATTCAGAATTTTGTTGCTTAGGCAACATTTTTCAAAATATTTCACATTTCACTACTGTACGGTATTTTCCTAGTGTCTGCAGAATGACCTATCAACAGAAAATCTTTGGTAAAATATTCTATATTGAATTGCGTACTTTTAATAATGAACTGTAATATGTGTTTTTACTATATATTCACTATTTGAAGAATACCTTGAAATTGGGGGGTGTATTTTGACTTTTGGTTTTACCTTGACCAATGATCCACATGGCAACATTTTAACAGGAGATGATAGCAAAATAATCAGTATAGTACCAAGCTCTGTTAATATCTTTAGCCTAATAGTTGTATGTGGGATCTGTCATAAATAGAAGTTTAATCTAAATCTAGGAAGCAGTCAGATTATTTATATATATATATATATAGTACTGAGTTCTTTGATTTGATACATTGGTATGCAGGGCATATCACAATTACGTAAAGTTTAAAGAAATCATCACCAGATATATTCTTCACACCAAATTCCTGATCACTATTTCCATGTATTTAGTATGTACATGATAGAATGATGAGTTTTTTCCTATAAACGAGACATTTCCTTCATAATATTGCTGATATTTTTTCAATCAAGTTATTATGAAGCAAGCGATCTGGCTGGATTGTTGGCACAATTGAGTTATTGATGCCATATCAATCAGTTCCTTCTATACACATTGATCAGTATCTGTATACAGTATCAATCTCTAGATGCTATACCCTGTGTTGATCATCCACAACTAGATTTCTTGTCCATTCTTGCTGCTTGTTAGATCATTTGCAGAGTGTTTATGATTATTGTGACATGTGTTTATGATTATAATGATTATGTGTTTATTATGATTATTTGTTAATGTGATGTTGCTTTATTAAGATAATATATACGTACAGAATATTGTTATGCAGATTTTCTCTGAACCAAATCATTCTGAAACTAGTTCTAATAATAAACTCTAATGTAACTAAATATAAGAGCACACAAATTCTGGGGTGTGTAAAGAAGCAAGTCCTGCTAAGGTGATATTCCTTATTAAAAATGTGTTC
Source organism: Hyalella azteca (assembly GCF_000764305.2). NCBI lineage: Eukaryota > Metazoa > Arthropoda > Malacostraca > Amphipoda > Hyalellidae > Hyalella > Hyalella azteca. The sequence continues at coordinate 11,068 of NW_025938801.1, read as the reverse complement.
TCTGAATTTACCTGGACATTTGGCTAGAATTTACTGTCAATATGATTGCTTCCCTAATAGTTTTTTGCTAACAAAATTCTTGTACCTGCGTTTTAATGAACCCATGCCCTTTGGTGTGTATTACATTTTCGGTGATATCATTCCGCGTGTTTTTCTGTAGCGCATTTGGAAAGTGGGAAGGACGGACGGCTCATTTCATAAATTCTATTCTCGGCGCGTCAGGACTTCCATTTATTGATTTTTTTCGTTGGGAGGTTGCAATCAATACGGCGAACGCAAAATGCCGGGATCAGCCTACTGTGTTTGCAAACACATCCGTCGGTAGGGTTGCTGCTCGAGCTGCATTTCTTTCCCTCTCCCGCTGGTCATTATTGATCGCTGTTGCTGCCATCGTTTGATAGGCTTGCATAGGCTTTTTTTTTTGGATATCGAGTTACCAGCGCCGAGGCGACAAGCGCGACGCATTCTACGCTGACAGTTTTGTGCGAGTTTTAGTTTGCTTTGTTTGTGGAGTTTGTAGTGTTACCATCCTATTAACGCATTGGGTGATTATCTAGGCTATTAGCTGTCTCGTGGCTTCATAATTAAATGGAAGCTTGTGATAGTGCGAAGTAATGAGCGATAAGCATTAAATCACAATAGCTTTACAAAGTCCGTCCGAGCATATTATACACGCTTCAGCCTTGAAACTGTTATATCAATGCAATAACCGAAGGAATTTTCTTGAACCATTCTCAATGCCAGTTTCGTACGTTTGCCAGCTTTGTTCAACATTTTTGCTGTACAATTTATAGTCAATATTATAGTCTATTTCTTCATTATCCGAGTAAATAAATTCTGCACTTCATTCCACTGTTATCATTTAAGTGAGGACTTATATTATGTATTTGATAATTTATTTCGGTGATACTGAAGACGATATGGTGATTTTGTGAAAACGTAAGGCTTGCGTCGCGTCGAACATGCATGGCTTCGTAAAATGTCACAATTCCTACCTGAAGAATACTTTGTGGAAAATATTAGCCGCCATTTGAGTGGGGACTGGATGACCATCGTTAGTCTCGCTGCAGTTCGACTTTGTCACATGCATTGCTCCACGTTTCCGAGCTGAATGTCAGGTCAGTAGTCATTTTTATCAAGTCTCTGAGTACATGATGTGTGGCGGCATATCGAGGTGCTCGCTACTTATTGCAAGCACGTTCGTACGTGGACGTGCTCGCGTTCTTTCTAAACTGTTATATCAATGCAATAACCGAAGGAATTTTTTGAACCATTTTCAATGCCAGTTTCGTCCGTTTGCCAGCTTTGTTCAACATTTTTGCTGTACAATTTATAGTCAATATTATAGTCTATTTCTTCATTATCCGAGTAAATAAATTCTGCACTTCATTCCACTGTTATCATTTAAGTGAGGACTTATATTATGTATTTGATAATTTATTTCGGTGATACTGAAGACGATATGGTGATTTTGTGAAAACGTAAGGCTTGCGTCGCGTCGAACATGCATGGCTTCGTAAAATGTCACAATTCCTACCTGAAGAATACTTTGTGGAAAATATTAGCCGCCATTTGAGTGGGGACTGGATGACCATCGTTAGTCTCGCTGCAGTTCGACTTTGTCACATGCATTGCTCCACGTTTCCGAGCTGAATGTCAGGTCAGTAGTCATTTTTATCAAGTCTCTGAGTACATGATGTGTGGCGGCATATCGAGGTGCTCGCTACTTATTGCAAGCACGTTCGTACGTGGACGTGCTCGCGTTCTTTCATATTGTCCAAGTTACGCTAATAAACAAGAAAATTCATAGCGATATATTGGGGGACATAATAAAACATGGCGGAAATATTATGGTTTTCTACTGATTTGAGTTTTTTTTTTCACTGCACAAATTTGACGAAGAAATTGTAAACTTCGATGCACGAACACTTGTAGAATACCTTTGCGTCGCTGATGCTTTTTTGTTTAAGCGTCAGTGACGTCGTAATGGCATAATCACCGATTTCTTACGTAAACCGATTTCTTACTGATACGTGAGAATATACAAACGTATCTATCAATTTTGCTAAATTAGGTTAACCTCTTAATTGTAGTATAACTTGAGTATAATCGCACTAGTATGACATTTAATGACCAGACAGAATCCCTCCCCTACATTTTATGAACAATTCCAGTATGTTGCACTACAATGGATAAAAAAAACATATTCATCCTGAGATTAATTTCCGAATAATGTGGAAATTGAGAAGTTTTTAATACCTTAATTTGCCGGTCAGCTTGTTTTGTTCTGCAGAGTTAGGCAACGCGTCTATAGTGGTCAAATAAAAATCATGGACGCACTTTTAATCCTCTTCGATCTGTCAGATTTCTGTGCCATTTCATATGTTTTATCGTAGTTATTTTTCAAGTGGTGTCGTTGGGCAGAGTATGGCGTTTTTAGCGCATTTTCTCATTTATGAAAAAATGCCCTATTGTGCTCGTCATGTCCGTCCGTCTGTCCGTGACTTCACGTTTTCGTCGACGAGAAAATGCGCGCTCTGTCACTCACTGCAGTGAGTGCCGAGTTGTATTTTTTCAAAAAAATTACGTTTTTTTGCGTATGGCATTTTTTCAGCATACGGTGTTTTTTCTCCGCCTATGTAATTTTTTGAGCGTGTGATGTTGTTTCAGCGTATGGTATTTTTTTCTCAGCCTATGTCATTTTTTTATTATGTTTTTATTGAGCTCGTGGTGTTGTTTCAGCGTATGGTGCAGCATGGGTAGTGGTGGAGGCGGCGACCAGCATTTCTGCCTACGCTGGGACAATTTTCACAGCAACATCGCGACATCTTTTGAACAACTGCGCGACCACGAAGATTTTGTAGACGTCACTCTCGCTTGTGAGGGCAGGACAATCAAAGCACATAAAGTCGTCCTCTCCGCCTGCAGTCCTTACTTCCGTAGCCTTCTTAAGGTGAGATACCTACCGAAGTATGTACATGATAGAATATAAATATATATAAGTATGTACATGATAGAAATAACTCAAGGGAAGTTATTTTGTTCGATTAGCCATTAGCGTTGTGTTGAATCTTTTATTTATGTGTAATTTTGAAGCTGGGTAACCATGCATTTGAGTGCTATCGATTCAATGTAATGCAGAATTCGACAAAAATATTTTCTTGTAAATGCTTCAACATGAATAAACTTGGTAGGATTGAAATTCCCGATAGAATTTTTTCTTGGAAGTGATGTCTCATTGTCTATTATCATGATGATCTTTGCATTTGAAGATACGTAAAAATTCGGTTCCGGTCTATTTTACTATTATNTTTACTATTATGCCGAAATATGGAATAATTTTTAATATTAGCATATTTTCAAATTGAGTGAGACGAACACGCAATGAACATCTCTGTTCACCTCAAACTAATATTGTCATAAAACAAAGCCTCTGTCGTAATCTGAACGTGGCTGTTAAGTGGGCGCACGTGTTGCAACAAAGTCTTCATTACATCTAATACTGTTGACGAAATAGCATACATTCGAGTCAAGCTTGTGGTGTCATTTGAATATGACTGAGAAGTAGCCCGAAAATAACGAAAATGAGCTGGACATGACACATAATTTGGCGCGTGTGTTGCAGCAAAACCTTTATTACATCTAATACTGTTGACGAAATATCATACATTCGAGCCAAGCTTGTATTGTAATTTGAATATGACTGAGAAGTAGCATAAAAGCAACAAAAATGAGCTGGACATGACTGGTAATTTGGCGCGTGTGTTGCATGAACTGGACATTACTGGTAATTTGGCGCGTGTGTTGCATGAACTGGACATGACTGGTAATTAGTCTTCCCATGCTGACGATTATAAACGCATTTCTGGTCATCACCTTTTTGAATAGTTCGTTCAAGAGGTAATCACTTTTTTGAATAGGTCGTTCAAGAACTCTCCCGCAAAAATAATATCATTCGTGATAATTCGAACTTTTTGTACACTCCCCAATATTGTGGTCGTTATTGTAACGCAGTGGTCTAGCATCTCTGTATTCGCATGTGCTTTTATCGTCCGCAGGTCTTGCGAGCAGCACAAGCAATGAGAACAACGCAAACTGCTTCGGGTCCAACGTCGCCGTGTCTCTGCTCGGCCCCCAGGGTGCTGGGGGGGCGAGTGCACCCCTCACTCACCTCATCGCCACCGCCCCTCACCCACCACACTCGCCCCATGACCAGGTCCGTAGCGTAGATACGACCTTCAGGATACAAAAATTCGAATGTCTTCTTTAATAACATTTATAGAGTAATAATTATTACTACTAATCATTACTAATTCTCTTAAGTGCTTTCAATTCAAAAAGTTTCCGTGAATAAATAGCTTAAAAGACAACTACTACTCTGTCCATAAATCATAATGTTGTGTATTTAAGAAAGTTGGTTTGTTCGTCTGAAGCCTGGCGCTGATGCCCCGAGTTTTATGTTCAAGTCACAAACCATGAATTTCAAAATGCATATGAAATTGAGTAATGGAAATGTTCTTGTAAACTTGTGAAGTTCAAATTTATTAAAAATATAAAAGGCAAATTTTTATCCTATTCCAAAAAAGGTGTTGAACTTTTTTCGGCGAGTTGAGTTTTAACGAATGTGTTTTGAGTCCACAGGTTGGCAGTTTCAAATTTTTAAGAGGACTGTTCATGTGCCCCGGAATAGATGTACATACAGAGACAATACCTAGTATGTCTGCAAGGCAGAAGGCATTTTGGAATTTGTATCTCTGTTTTTCTATTATAAATTTAGAAATTTAGAAGGAAGATTTTGTTCAGCTACAGTTTTTTATTTATTTATGCGCAGATTTTTTGATCGTGAGATCTAAAGAATAAATTTGCAACGAATTAGATTGTAGTGAGCGAAATGTGTGTCGTTGCTTTGCAGGGATCACACCCAGCAGCTCTCCACACTCGCCCCATGACCAGGTCCGTAGCGTAGATACGACCTTCGGGAGTCGATAACTCGTAATGTTGTTTATTTTAGAAAGTTGGAGTGCTCGTCTGAAGCCTGGCGCTGAAGCCTGAATTTTATTTTCAATGCACAAACGATGAGGCATCTCAAAATGCTTATGAAATTGAGTAATGGAAATTTTCTTACAAACATGTCAGGTTTAAATTTATTGCAAATTAAAAACGCAAATTATTGATTCCAAAAAAAAGGCATTGAAGATTTTTTCGTCAAGTTTCAAAAAGGTTTACAGGTTAGCTGTTTCAAATTATTTAGTTCATGTGGCCCATGACAAGATGTACGGAGATATTTTGTCTGCTAGGCATAAGGCATTTTGGAATTTTTATCTCTCAGTTTTTCCATTATAAATTTAGATGGAAGATTTTTTCGGCTACAGTTTAGCTTTTTTTCTTTATGCGCGGTTTTTTCATCATTAGTTTAAAAAAATTAATTTACAACGAATTATATTAAAGCGAGCGAAATGTGTGTCGTTGCTTTGCAGGGATCACACCCAGCAGCTCGGGGTGTGCCACGCTCACCTTCACCCACCCGCCCTCTCTCATCTCCTTCACCCTTACCGCCACTACCGTACATCCCGCCACCTTCCCACCACATCTCTCCGCCGCCCAAGAAGAGACGCCACCAACAGCTTCTAGTACCGCCGGCCTCGCCAGGCTCTTCATCATCCGTGGAGCCGCCGCCTCCGCCTCTTCCTTTGTCTCTGTCTTCCTCATCTTCCTCACAGCCCCCGGACTCCGGCCCGCCACTTGGCACCGCCAAACTTGAATGTGGCGCCGGCGTGTCATCTCTGCTGGCGGGGTCAACGCTGGCCGCGGCCCTGACCGCTCCACGCGAGTCTCCAAGCGTCAAGGAACAGCTACAGGCTTCCCCGTTACTGTTACCTGCGTCCCCGTTACTGTTGCCGCCGCTCATAGAAGTCAAACAGGAGATCGTTGACTCGCCTTTCGAAGACACAAACAGCAACAGCAGCAGCGCCGCGTCCGAGCAACAGGCCGTAAACCTCTCCGTCGAGTGCACCGGGGGTGCCATGTCTGGGTCTACGGGGGGCGGCATGCCAGGGTCTATCGGCGGGTCTATTTTGCGGCAACGCATCCAGGGCTACCAAGGGTCTCCCGACGCTCCCCCGCCACCTTCTTTCTCGCATCGGTGCGACGATGACGGCGGCAGTGCTGACATGGTGGATAAAAAGGATCTCACATCGCCATCAGCTGTCGCCATCATGAGACGGCAGCACATGCTGGGTCTGGCTGCTGCCGCTGCTGCTGCAGGTCCTACAATAATTCCTCTCTTGCTGTACTTAACTAGACTCAGATTATACCGGTAGTTTCGTAATCGTGTCTTTGAATAACACGTACTTTCATACCTGCTTGCATTTAGACTAGATTCTCAAATACTATTAGAAATTCACCAATAACTTTTATGTTTACGATGTCTGGTCACGAGTTTGATAGTTGTCCTGGCGTGTGCAGGCGCGTACACGAGGTCTGGAGGCACCACCACGACCACCAGCTCTGGTAGCTCCTCGGATCCCAGTTCTCGTGCTCCGCCAGGTAAGCCCTTGTGTCTGACCGTCTACTTTGTATTGGATGCGATCACGTAAAGTATATATGTTAACGTCTGCCCAGTGTCGTACGATGAAAGTTCTCAAGTTTGGCTCTGCCTAAATTATTTTAAACGTGGCAGCATTGCTATCTTCTGAGTTAAACCGAATTTTGATGAACAATGAATCGAGCATAGAACTTTCAACTTTATCTCTCCGATTTCGCATTTATTTTGACGTTGCTGTAAATTGGGCTTAATTTTGTACCTTATGTACTGAAAACAAACGTTAATTTCAGTAAATTTGTCCATGAACTCCTGTACAACCGTCTTGTTTTTTCAGCGCTTGAACGTTTCTGGCCACACAACGCTATTAAGCTCTAAATATTATTGCTTTCCGCCAAAGGGCAAAGGGATGTTTAGTTATTGCTGTCTGAAAGTGGCCTCGTCTGCGTAACTATCTTGAAACCGCACGGCAAAGCTCGTTTCGTCGAAGATTCAGATCGCGACATAGACTGGTTAACACTGCATTTGAGCTCGCAGCTTCAACACGCTAGCTTAAGCGAACTGCCCACTAACAATATTCTGTAACTTGAAACCGCTTAAACCTTTTGTAAACTGCCTGGTATAATTAAAAAAGTTCCGGTTTTTTAAGGCAATGTCGGTTTTTAGTTGATATATCGCTTTGCTGCGACCTGAACTGTGTCTGAAGCAACTGCCCCTACAACCATGAAAACGAAACTTATCTCATTGACTTTCCCCATAGGTTCACTGTCTGTTTTTGCGGTCCGTATGTCGGCTTTTGTCCAGCAAAGACATCTTAGTCTCAAGATCCCGGAATATAGAAGTTACTATGTCAACATTTTGAGCATTTCGCGGGCTACTTGCACATTCACTAGGTGCATTATTAATTATAGCTTTCTCAATTCTTACATGAATTCCGTCATCAAAACCTGCCATGTCTAACAAAACTTTCCATACTACAGTGAGTAGTCCCGTATCTCATCAAGTTGTGGCATTGAAATCTATAGTGGCTGTCTGGGTAATATAGTAGTTCTTCCGTGCCAATCTAATGCCGACAACGATTTGAAATCGTTGAGACTTGTATGGTTTTTTAAAGATCTTGACTGACCCGATTTATTCAAATCAATTCCTTTTTCTATGATTAATTATCAAGTTAATTACGATCCTTCATTATTCGAAATCTTTGTCAATATGAGATCTTTGACGTGGGCGAAAATGTCTCCACATTTGTTTTTTCTTTCAAGATTTTCATTCATCATTCATTAAGCTCATGTATCATTCTCATATCTTTAGACCAATAATTATGATTTACTGTGCATGCGAGTATCTTGAGTTTACCGTTGATCGTCCCTGTAGTTGTGCATCTCCACTCTACCGTGCCTCGAGAGGTGCATGCCGTGTACGTAGATATGAATTGCAGCGCGTTTGATCTACATGGATGAAAGTAATACCATTTATGCTAGGGAAATTATTATAATAACTTCTTCAATATGGTTCGGCATGACTGTTCGAGGCTTGTGACCAGTAGAAATATTGCATCCTATGCAATTATTTTGATTCAAGCTTGAACCTTATTTACCGGGCTCCGCGTTGGCCTCGCTTGTTGATTCGTCTCAGAACTTATAACCTATCCACCGACTGTATTGCTGAGCATGTTTCTTCCTGATGTCGGCTCTCGTAAAGATACGAAGTCATGTCCTGTTAAATCAGGGGCCATACTTTCAAAATTCGCTAAGTGAACGCAAGTCCTTACGCTCTATTTTCTTTTAATATGATTGGTGGATTTGGCTTGAAAGGCCGTCAATGATTGGCTGATGAACTTACGATCTCTTAACTTTCTTTGAAAGTATAGGCCCAGACCACCATTTTCGGTCCTTGGAGTGTAGTGTGAGCCAGCGTTTGGTCTTTGATTTCAGCTGTCTTGATGCTGGTAAGAACTAGAATCAAGACAAGCGACAGTAAAATATTCCCCTTGCTCTGCACATTCTCCGAACGAAGCAAAAGATATAGATATTTTAGCCGAGCGTTGCTTGTGTTAATTATTTCTTCACACACTTCTCCCTATCGCGCTTTCTTTGCGTTATTTAGTCCATGAATTTAGCGCGTTCGTATCTTCGTTCCTTTAGTATTGACGATCTAATATAATTGATATTTCTTAGCCTATTAAAAATAATTACATAATACTTGGGGCTAGCCTTTTTTAGTCTCACCTACCCACTAGTCAATGAATGAGAACCAATTTCAGATTCTGTAGATGAAATTTTCCATTTCATAAGCAAATTTTTTTAGTTCGATTCTAGCGTTAGAAGACTCGTTTATTATCTAGAGTTTGTTATTGATAAATCCTTTGAGCGTCTTCATGTGGAAGCTACCTAAAGATTCATTCATCATTTAGTAGGCCATTTCATTATTTCAGCATCACCCACTACATTGTTATTTTCTAGAGCTTTCTACTCCCAGTGTATTTTATAAGGCACTGGTGCCTATCTCTTATCGGTTGCCAGCAATGCGTGTTTTGTTCCACCAATTAAAATTTATTGCTTGCGTGAATATTATACAAATTCTGAGTCTAGTAAGTTGAATTTAATTTTACGTGAAGTGATGATGTTTAATAATTATTGAGTATTGATTTAGCCATCATTTTGCTACGAATTAGAGTTAAATATTCTAACACGGTTTGAAAAGAAGCCTACCATCCACGCTAGCTCTGCTCTGAATGTTCATAAGCAAAACCGGTACTTTTGTAATATAAGTATGTGTATCATCGTCTTGAACAAATTGCCAGGTGAAATGGTGCCATTATTCCTATTGTTTTTCCGCATTTTTTTATTGCCCTTGTGATATTAGTTGAGGTTTCCGAACGTAAGAGAACTTGAATGGAAGCTATACCGGCAAAAGTCTTGAAATTTGCGCGAATTCAACGAAGCGATTCTTTCAAGAAATAAGGACTACAACTTCGTTAACAAAATCTAAAGTACGAGTTGAATAATTTCAGAATACGCATTCAAATTTACCCCACCCTCTGATGAAGAGCTGATCACTCCCTTAAAACGCTTTGCGTGGAGGAGTATACAGCGTTTCACCGGCAGGCAGGTACCGTGGAGCATTAAACTAAAATACGCCCAGGAAGCTCGTATTGAAGGGCAGGGGTATCTGGTGCGAGCAGCGACATCGGAGGTGTGAGGTGGACATGGCCTTTGCGTTAACAACCCACGATATCAATTCTCGCGGTAAAACAAACCTCGCTCGCCTGCTAGCGACGTTTGTTTTGCCCGAGTGTTGCGTATCTCGGTGCTTGTTGCGATGGTTTCGATGGCCCGCTTCACTCCTTCGCTGTATTTACACTGGCTGCAGCAACTCTTTGCTAATGCCATGTTTTGCTCTGTTCTTCCAGATGCCTCTGGCCCTCTCAGTCCTGGGGGCGCGACCGCAGGTCGACACAGATGGCGCTGTATGCAGCCTAGACTTTGTCCATTTTGCTGGAAAACCTTCAGCAACTCCTTCAATCTCAAGCAACATGTGGTAAACGTGCACACTGTTGGTCAGGGGCTACAGTGCCACCTTTGCCACAAAACCGTCAAGAACAAATGGTACTTGAGGAAGCACCACGTGACTGCGCATGGAGCTCCTCTCAAGCGCGGCAAGCACGTCTCGGGATGTTCTTCCTTTGAAGGGCATCTGCCCCACGGAGCTCCTGATGGCCAGCGTCACCGGCACGAAGATTACGAAAGGCTCCATCGTCAGGACAGTTATCCACCGCACGACTCAGAGCGTCAGGTGCTGGAGGCCGGAGAGAGAATATCTCACATGGAGGACTCAATGGACTACAGCGACCGTCCCGTGTCGAACTCATCCGATTATAACGATGATTTCGCAGCCGAATATTGCGGAGACGACCAACAACGATGCCAGCCTGCTGCCTGCGACTCGTATGATCCCGGCAACAGCGGCGGATGTTCTGCCAAAGAAAAACGTCGTTACGCTGATGATTCACAGCGATGCTCCTCGGCTCATGATACCAACGCCTCACGTTTCGTATACGATGATGACGGACGTAATTTGAATAATTCAATTGGAAACCACCAGAGTTTCCAAAGCGGTGATGGACATCAAGTCTCGTACAGCAGCAGCGAAGGAAGTTGCGTCTATACCGTCGATGGTGCAAGCAAAAGATCTTTCACCAACGATGCTCATTTCTTAGAGCGCGGAGGTCCCTCAGACTCTTTCAGTCCGCAGACGACGTCTCCGACTTCCGCGTCGCCTGCGCCTGTCACATCCAACGCCACCTTCAGTAGCCTGGATACAGACACGTCTTCGCCGCAAGTTCGGCACCAACTCGTCTGAAAATCTAATTAAATTCACGCTACTCAATTTTTTCTGTCGGAAGCTCATCCATGTGAACGAGTCGATATGAAGTGGCTTCAAAGTCTTCTTTCTGGTCGGACTGTTTTAGGATTTAAGTCCAAAGGAATTGTGGATTATTAAGAAAACGGCTACTTGCCGATTTTA
>NW_025938800.1:0-9083 GCF_000764305.2 Hyalella azteca | reverse complement strand
ACGGCCAGTTGCCTGCCGCAGCTTTTGCCGACCGAGGCCTCGCGCTGTTCGTGGCAGATGAGGCCATATCATCGCTAGCCTGCTTGGGCGCGAGGTGAAGTCGGCAACAACGGCCTAGATTTGCGCGTTTGCGAACGTCCCTGCGGCGAACGGCCGCAATGACTGCGAGAATTTCGAACTGGGATGGTAGAGTCATTCATAAATGGAATCTCTACAATGTTTTTTTCCAAAGGGAGCGTTTCAACAAGGTTAGTACTTCCCTCAAAACCAGTCCCTGTTGTAGATGCAAGCAATTAGTTTAGGCTGCGATATGTATTTCTACGATAAAGTCCTAAGTTACACGTAATTGAACAAATGAGATAAGAAATTTAAGGTTTATGAAAAGCGATGTATCCATGCAACGTTATGGGATTAATACCTTGAGAGAATCACCATGGATGAATGTCTCTGCGAGGCTCTAACTAGTGTAAGACATTAATTTCTGTTTAGTGTTCGCAGCCTCAAGTTTTGGAATGAAGACCTTGGCTTGGATGCAGGTGCTACTGGTTCGTCCTCCTGCCTATGCTGGGCAAGGATCATTAGGCATGTGGCAAATATCACATTGCCTGGATGCACACGAGCGGTGTGTGAAAAGTTTTCTCAGTTGAAAAGTTTGAGCTTCTATGAAAAATCCTTGTATGTGAGATTACTCCTCCAAAGCCGGAACATCGTCTTGAATTCGCTCGTATTGGGCCGACGACAAAATCGGGACTGGGTTGGTTGAACACGTCATGAGTTCGATACCGTGAATTTCATCAGTCAGGCAGGGCTCGTAGAAGCAAACATACGAGCCAATAAAGGTATCGTGGAGTGCCCAGAGGGCAGAGTTAGTTTCAGCTTGTCTACGGCATTTAACATAGAATAGCTCGCCCCTGACGAACTCCCTGCAAAAAAACATTGCAGTCATTAAACATTTTAAATGAAATATACGAGATGAAAATAACTATATAATATTCTATGATTTCTAAATTACAGACGTCAAAAAAAATATAATTTAATTGTAGAAATCAAGTGAAATGACATAAAATGTATAGAAGTCACGGCAATTACCGAAAAAGTAGCAGACGATTTACGAAATGGCATTACTGCCTTTCGTTTGCAATTTACACGTAGATTCTTTAGGCTTTTTTTAATCGACACCAGTTGCGCAAACGTGATGATGTCGTCATCTTCGTCGCTTAGTTCGTCTAAATCCCTTTAGCTAACAGCATCGCTTTTAACGTACGCAATAGTTTATGCTATCTTTCTATGGTTGAGAAAATCGTGTACATAAGACGGTATCTGCAAGATAAATTCGAAAAAGGAAGTGAAACGTGATATACGATTTAAGTTCAAATAAAGGAATTCGCTCTCGATGATCAAGTAGAAAGTATGATTATCTTGATAACGAAATAAACTTTTCGCAAAATTCCACTCATATGAGGTTGCAAAGCTAGTCATTAGCAACTCGTACAATTTTGAATAATGGTAACTAGAGCAAGACACTCTCGCACTGTTAGCCAGGTCAGCTTTATACGAAGCGTTGAAGAGGAAGATTTTGTGGCTTTTTTCTTCGAGAATGAGTCGTTGGAAACTAAGTTTCAGAACTATAACTATAATTCCATGATCTGGTCACGAAATTGTACGACACATAGGAACATGAAAGAAACGAGTAGATAGAAACTCGGGAGTTACAAATTCCTATCACAGAGTTGTTGGTGAAAATTTTGCCGTTGAACACGCCGAGAGAAATGAACACGCGTTCATTTCGAAGCGCCATTCGCGTGCTGTGAAGGAACCACGGAAGCTTTTGTACGTGGGCCAAGTTTCACGTCTAACTTTTAACAACACTTGTCCCACACGGAATCTTCCTAGATTCTCTCACGGAAAACTCGTTATTGTGACCGAATTTCGATGGGTGACTCAGAGTTTCGACTCAGTTTGTCCGATCGTTCCGTGAACGCACAAAATGATCAAGACGCATCACCGAAAGCAGAGTGTAGTCAGTGTACATATTTGGACTCGAGAAAATTGATCTTCACTCGATGGGCTTGAGCTGTTTAGCATCACCCGATGCGAGAAGAAGACAACCACCGAATGTATAATTGCAGCTGTTGATGCGCCGTAGAACAACGTCAATAACATTGAAGAGGTAACTCGGATGGAGCCGTATCTTTTCAAAAATGAAAACATCAATGCGTTTGAGACGAGCCAATTTTACTGGACTCCTCAATAAGTTTCCAAGACAACTTTGTGCAATGATACCTACGCTTTGTAATTTGTTTTTGGAGACAAGCAAACAGGACATCATATGGAGATGTTCACCGCCAAGAAGTTGAGAACGCTCAGCTGTCACTGCATTCGTGACTGTTTGCAATCCCTTAGACAAAGTATACAAAGCGGCCAGCATCAGCAAGTAGGTCTTACCGGCTCCTGGAGGTCCAAGTAAAATAGGGAACTTCACGAATGACGCTCCTATTCGGCAATTGGAATCGATAGCGGTCGTAATTTTGTGCAATGCGCTAGTTTGCTCGTCTATCGAATTTTGAGATTGGCCGATGTGATTATCTGCGTCTCGGGAACAACATCGAAGGGTTTACCGCAGTTCAAGATCACGTGTGAAGGGGCACTACGGAATTTGTACGAAAGTAAGACCTATGACAATCTGTTTCGAGTGTCGTTTTCGAGTATTTTCCACCTTCTCGGCCTGAATTTTAATATATCTGAGACTGGCCTACGGTACTTCAGCGTAGTCGATGCAGCGAGTTCTGAACTAATACTGCAGACCGTCCATGGCAAATCTCAGGCACTTACTGACTGAAAGCTTGCGCGCTCAAAGGCATTACCCTAAGTCTTCCATTACTTATCTCTTCAAAATTACGTTGGCTTTATCTTCTGATAGAGCATCTGCATTGCGAAAGAGACCCGTTTTTGAAACGAATGAAGGAGTGAAGGCAACCCAAAAAGATGAATTTCAGTATCAAACTGACCTGGCTTAAGGAGCAAATGCACAAGGAATTTATTAAAACATTTTGGCTCGAAAGATGTCGGCACTACAACAACTTCCTGTAAACTGGAGGAGTCTAACGAAATTATTGAACAATTCTTTTTTGACGGCATTTAGTCGACGGTGCTCAGCAGACAATGTCTGAAACAGGTCAGACATTTCTAGAAGTTCTGGCTTTTGACTAATAGCAGCAAGATCTTGCAGTTATTCAGCGACTGCACACAAGTAACGCACGCGAACTTTCATCTTACTAACTGTTGCGCTCTGCTAGGTCCATAAGGTTCTTAACTGGTAAGAGTTTTATTAAGGGTTTATAGTGCCGGGATATTGCGAATTCCCTCCACAGACGACCCTATGACTTCAATCTTTAATAACTTTTTAAATCGGAAGATTTAGAGGGTGCGCGACACGTGATGTAGTTGTCTTGAAGAGCTCTTTCAAATGGTATATACCCCTTTGCTGTAAGTTGATTAGAAGTCAACCTTTCTCACCTCTCTCAAATTCCCCCCAGCGATTTTAACCTGTCTTGACAGGTTTCGACCCTATAGGTGGGAAGATTATAGGACCTCTCACGACAGGTGGTGAACCTATGAAGGGAAGGAAGGGAAGTGTGCATTACAGGAAATGAACCTATGTTCCCGTCAGCAATGACCCACGCGGTCCGGGTGCATAGTTGAAGGGAAGATATTAGAGTCAAGTGTAAAAGTGTATCTATGTATTTCTATAATTGTAACAACTTGTGTATCGACTTGTGGCGATCATTAATCGACTTTGAAGGCTGATAAATAGTATTTCGGTGGATATTTATCTGGAACTTATATATCTTTTCTTGTCGTTATATTATGAGATTCTGCCACTGCAAGACAACCGGAATTGTACGGTGTGTCACAGCGCATGTCAGTGACCATCCATGCTCGAAAGTCTACATTCTCTCACAGCTCATATCAGAGACCGCTAAGTCTAAGTTCTCTCACAGCGCATATCAGAGACCACTCTTGTCCGAAAATCTACTGCTGGAAAAGACTATGGGAATTACTAGCCTCCTTTCACAGAGGGGACTCAATCCACGGCGCGCGTGAAAGTCCTCGCAGGTTAGGTCCAAGCTAGGTATAGTTCATCTCCTTTATCCTGATATTGGTTGAAATTAGGCATTAATCCCCCTTGAAATGGTTTTAATTTTAAGCATTTTGATGTTTTTTAGTGTTAAAGAGAAATTGGCTTGATATTGAGCAAAAATATGTTTTGCCTAATATGGGGAGATATTTGGCATGAATCCCCTTGAAATGGGTTTAATTTGAAGCTCTAACCTACTCCGGCCGCACGCAACTCAGCATGTACTTCACCTACCCTGTAGTCAAAAATCGAAGACGTACTGCCGGCGCATTGAAATAGATCAAGGTCCAGATGATTGGAACAGGCGCCCGCGTAGCATCACCGTAATATCGACGAAGGGTCAATTTTTTCAGCCCGACGGTTCGACCGTGAACAACACGCGGCCATGGTGGGTTACATAGGCTGACCGGGAGCGCAGCCGTGTACCACCGATTTTGTGTACCAATCAGCCCTGAATGGCATACCTGCATAACTCCGTTAGGTCACCAATCAGCCCTGAATAGTAAATACGCCTAGCGTATTTCCGTAACGCCACCAATCGAGTGCGGATTAGGCCTGCCGTCAGCCATCCCATGACATCATCTTGTTTTAAATATTAAGAGCTTCTCACCACCATATACGAGAGCGATTAGGCTAGAGTGTAATAATCGTCCACTACTGAAAGTTGTTACATCGAAATATCACTTCATACCCTGACTATAGCTCGAACTGTAACCAGCGTACAACGGACTGCGACCTATCAGCCTAGCACGTCAGGAGAACTACGTACTTGAAACCAGCCGTGCACCACCGAACGGCTGATCGAATATGACTTCCGGGGCATCGTTAAATTACGTAGCTTTTTGCTCAAAGCATCTGAGGTTAGGTTTCAGGTAGTAAAGTTTAGTTTCACAATGTATCGTACATCGTAGAGTGGCCGTTTGACCGTGCAAAGACGAATACGGACGAGTTGGTGGTGGGCCTCATTTTCACTGCAAGGCTCCAACGCGCGCTGTCCGAGTATAGCAGATTTTTTCACGCGTTGGCCAACGATGCTAGGCCATAATATTGCCGGTTGTTTTCCAGTGGTCTAATTGGCTTACTTCAATGGATGTTATCTTTCTGGTGACTTGCGACTGTCAATGTGATAAGTTAGAAGTGTTGGAGACTACATAAGTGTGGAAGGGGAACACAACACGGTGGTTCTTTCGGAGGAGGGCAGTGGTGGTCTCCGACAGGCAACTCGGCCGACCGCTCGCAGTAGCGCCTTCATCATGGGCGCTACGGGCATAAAACTCCGGCGCAAAATACCTGGCGAGTGGCGGCCCCTCAATATCGATTCGAAAAAAAAAACTCGGCTAAGGCCGAGTTTTTTTTCGAATTCACCGAGATTATTACGTCTGCACTCCTACGCTGGATGTGCAAAAAAATTTATATGATAGTGTATGCATTTCCAGCAAGACAGCATAAGCGAAAAATTTCTGGAAAATACAGCTGAGGATACATCTATATTATAAATATCGAATAAAAATATTCATTGGGCGTTAGCAAACCCGAGGTTCTGACTGCAATGAAACGATGAACAGCCGAAAAAAAAAGAAATGAAAAATCTATTCAATGGATTTCACAGCATGAAAGTAAAAAATAAGAGCAACGCCAATAATTATTTTACCTAGGCTCTCAAGTCTAAATTTAATTAGAGAATATCGAACGCTTTACAGCAGTGAGCAATTGAGGGTTTGGATTGAGCAGTGAGTTGTTAGGTGTGTGAACGTTCAGATGTTAATAGGTGCGGTGTGAAAAGTGGTTGCATATTGTGACAGTTCAGAGAACAGAATGACTGAAGGGCGAACATATGACCAGGAGTGGTAGCGTTTAGACGAGAATGGTATCGTTCAGACAGGAGTGGTAGCGCTCAGCCAGGAACGATATCCGAATGAAACTAAATTATAATTAGCTTAAAGTTGGGAAAATCCGACCCTAAGACTGACCTGGAGCAAGATCTACTGGATGATACCGAGACTTGAAGCCTGAGCGCCGTCTGTGGGATCACTCGTGTCTTCGGCTATAGCTTCATCCAGGTGGTCAGCAGTTAGTCTTCTGCCACTGTAAAGATTAACAATTCTGCAACACACAGAATTCTTCTCTTGTACATGAGATTTGGACCCTGTAGGTAAGACCGGAGCCAACCAGCTTAGACAAAATTCAGTCCGTAGCCAGAACTCACATTAGATTGAACGCAAATTGGGTACGTTATTATTTATTCATCTTCTTTTCTTTCTGATTCTGTTCTTCGCTATTCATAAAAATTTAGATTACCTTCCAATTTTTGTTAAATTGTATATTCTTGGTTTTCAGAAACATTGGATGAATTTTCATTCAGAACAATTCTTCGAAAAAAATGGCATATTATATACAGACACGATGACCCGTCCCAATCTGTCGCACCTATAGTCAGGGGCAAGGCTATAGAAGACAATTCTCACTCTCATCAGATAGTAGAAAAACTACACGACAATCAGACGATCAGCTGGAATTTCAAGATAAAATACGTCTGGAAATCGTACGGAGCTAATGGCTGGGAAGCTAGGAGGGAAGTGAAGAATTTTGACCAAGCTGTTGTACGGAAAATTGTGGTAAGGTAACGAGTTGGACCAAGCTTTTGTATGCAGTGCGTGCAAAGTAACAAATTGGACAAAGATCTTGAATTCGGCGATAATGAATCCTTGAAAATCCTTAAAATAAAATCCTTGAAATAAAAATTAACTATTCGGAAACTTTCATCTGAATTCGGCTTTTTCCACCCAAGAACATGCTGGACGTAAATAGATATTTATAAATGAGAATTTTTTGACTTATAACAGGGTTGAAGACAACATTCTGATTGAATAAAACTGTGTTCAAATGCAACGATGGAAAGTTTCATAATTTATTCGCCTTGCTAGCAGTAAATTTCCTGGACTAAACTATTTAAATGCGATCGGTACCTTTTAGATCTTTCCTTATATTATAGCTGCTCTCGCTGCACTGAGAGAAATTAGCAGGTCTGTATTACCCACTAAGATGAGTAAAGCGCTTGTCCGATTAGCGATGCACTTTTTTACTCGCTTTCTCATTTGTGGGTCTTTCAGTCATGACTTCAACTAACGGTATTGGGCAGGCCGTTGGAACTGTTTAATTATTCGAATCGTTCAAAATGGCTTCAAGGTGTTAATATTGAGTTTCACTGTTGAGACTGTCAATCAATAGCCAATACATCGTCAAGGTACGGATAGGCGCAGAAGAGGCCCCTTAACCCTAATCGTGCTGGGTTTGCAGGAAAACGCCCTTGATTTCTAATAACTACCGGGAAAAAATGCCACCAATCTCACAGCCTTGTCTGTCGAGATACTCTTAACCTGAGATCTATTCATAGTGTTGGATCAATAATATTTTAGATATTTTGCTATATAATAATTAGGTAATTCATTAAGTAAACCACGTATAAACTTTTGCAACCGAGTGAGCTGCTCCGCTCGGCTGCAGTGAGCTGTGTCCCTGTCCAACTTACGATCAGCGTTGCCAACTGGTATTATTTCGTGAAATCTGGTATTTTGAGACGATGTCTGGTATTGATATTTTTGATCTGGTATTATTGCCTTAATCTGGTATTTTCTGATTTATTGCAAATTAACTGCATTAATTTCCACCTCTAATGTTTGAACTCACCCCAACGTGAGCGTGGATTATATACTGCCAACGACATGTCGAATTTCGACATCAGTAATGTGCGAGGAAGAGAGATGGGCGGTACTAGAGCTTCCCGCTGCGCTCATGAGTCTCATTTCATGCAGTTTCTACAATGGCGGTCAAGGAACTCGCAGACAATGAGATCAAAAAACTATTGAAAAAAATAAATTTTGAGAAAGAAACTAGCGAAGCAGATGCACATGCAACAGCGATTAAGATGCACGTGTTCTGAGGCACACGCACACGTGAATGACTTATCTCCTAACCATGGGAAACATTGCCACAATATCGAGCGGTCGGAGTTGTACACGGAAGTGGCTCTGCAGAAATTCGGTCCTTTCATTTTCCTAATTTTTATACGTAAAAGGACTCGAGTTTACAATGGTTCATTTGAAGACTGCATTTGATAGGAAAAAATCTATATTAATGGCTGGTAAAATAATCGCGGCGTATGTAAAATGAAAGGCTGGGCACCTGAAAAATACGTAACAGAATTAAGGGCAGATATCATTTGCAGCCGAGGTTGAGCGTGACACGAAAACCCGAGGTGATTAGGATTAAAACTTCGTCTCTGAAGCGCTGAAACGTTTGAGCGGCATTTGGTTAGCGTAGTTCGAAAGGCATGCGGACAAATTCAAAAAGGCAACAAGGAGTTGTGATTGCTGTCTTCGGGATGTCTGTTTCATGAATTGGAATTTGATTGTATGCTTGGAGCAGATATATTTTTGCTGAAGATTGCCTCCTCAGAGGGACTTCTGACGCATGTCTGTGCTCGTTCGAAGTCCTATGGGATTTTGCGCTCCTAGGGGGATTATTCCTGAGCGCCCCACCGCTGAGCTCGCTGTGTCTGACTGCAGGTCTCAGTTGTGGGGTTAAGTTACTATGAAGGTATGATTCCTTACATTTATCTTCTGTCTCTCTCGTCGGGAGGCGGGAGGCCGACGTGCCGTGTAAGCGACCTCTTGTTCGAGTGTCTTAGTTTCTGTTGCTTTTCACCTGTCCCTCCTTGTCACTTCGTCTCTTTGAGATGCTAACGCTGCTTCTTCCGCGCCAGCATCAGCGGGCTGGACATCTGAGACCTCGCCCCTTATGAGGTTATGTTATTGGAGATTTTGAATTATTTAGACCTTCCGCCTCGCTGGCGATGTTATATTTTGTCCTCCGGTGCAAAATTGTTTGATAGCTGAAGCGCTAGCAAACCATTAAACTACTACTGCTGAAGATTGTGCTCACCGCG
>NW_025938799.1:0-470 GCF_000764305.2 Hyalella azteca | reverse complement strand
CAACCCAGATTATCCAAATATTATCAACCTAAATTCATCCAACCATAAATTCGTTGCCCGTCAAATCTAGGACGAAATTCCCGGCTTTTCAACTATTTTATTGAACTAGTCTAGTTGGGAATGAAGGCTTTGATGGCATCTCCGTAAATAATCCTAATCGTTAATTATTGGAAAAAGAAAATGTTTTGCTGTACAAGAGGGCCTATACTTTCAAAAAAGTTGAGAGATTTTAAGTTCATCAGCCAATAATTGACGGCCTTTCAAGCAAAATCCACCAATCATAGACAAGAAAATAGAGCGTAAGTACTTACGTTCACTTAGCCAGTTTTGAAGTACAAGATAAGGTCTGGAGATCTCACCTTGGAGTTCTTGAGCTTGGAGCAGTCGGAGATGTGGTCCCGACAAGAGTGCTCGTGCACGCACACTTGGCATACTGCGGGCATGTGAACATAGAGTTAGTTCATGTCTAC
>NW_025938798.1:130808-232961 GCF_000764305.2 Hyalella azteca | reverse complement strand
TGTTAATGATGTTAATGATCTTCTTACCTTAGTTGTGCAGGCCTTAGTTATGTTCCACTCACCTATTAGATTCCACAGTCTTAATAATATACCATTCACTTATTTATATTCCCCTCACCTATTAATATTATACTCACCTATTAATACTTACTTAATACTCACCTATTAATAATATTTAACTGCCAATAGCATGATATTACGAGTAGGAATTTCGCCGCAGGTTTGTTGTCTGTCAACAAGAAGTCTACCCGCGGCAGGGCGGCAAGTTCTCCCCACGTTTGTTGTCTGTCAACAAGAAGGCTACCCGCGGCAGGGCGGCAAGTTCTCCCCACGTTTGTTGTCTGTCAACAAGAAGTCTACCCGCGGCAGGGTGGCAAGTTCTCCCCACGTTTGTTGTCTGTCAACAAGAAGTCTACCCGCGGCAGGGTGGCAAGTTCTCCCCACGTTTGTTGTCTGTCAACAAGAAGTCTACCCGCGGCAGGGTGGCAAGTTCTCCCCACGTTTGTTGTCTGTCAACAAGAAGTCTACCCGCGGCAGGGTGGCAAGTTCTCCCCACGTTTGTTGTCTGTCAACAAGAAGTCTACCCGCGGCAGGGCGGCAAGTTCTCCCCACGTTTGTTGTCTGTCAACAAGAAGTCTACCCGCGGCAGGCAGCTGCCGATGATCCTCAGTTCTCTCCTCCTTCCCTCAGCTCGAGGCTCCTGACAAAAGATCCCTCAAAAAATTCCATTTTTTGCCGCCATGGCAGCGGAGGCTTCAGCTAAGTGGTCCGCCATTTCTTGCTCTTGTTTGCCGCATTCCTTAATTCTGATATATATTTTAGGCGACAATGTTGTGTTAAATTATCAGCCTAGAGATGTTATCTCTCACAATAACATTTCTCTATCTCTCATCTATCTTTCACTTAGAGATGTTATCCACCACAATAACATCATCCCTCACAATAACATCAAACCTCACAATAACATATAGACTTTGATTTTCACTGCAGTATGTATATTGGAGCGCCAACTTATATTGTAACACGGAAGTTACAAACACACATGTTCTTGGTTTGAAGTTTGGACTGATCCAGACTTCAACATAAACTTAGTTGCTGTAACTTTTAATGTTAGTTTAAAGGCTCGCTACCGCCGCACCAAAAATTTATAATAAAGGAATAACGTTTTGAATTACTGTCCAATCTTTCAAAGAACCGTACTTCCATCAATTCTAGTACATTTATGTTCTTTTATTCAATTTTTAAACTGATTTCAGATACTCAAAGCAACAATAAATGACGCGTTCCAGCATTATCCAACTGAAACAGTTCTAGGACAGTTATTTAATTGTCCAACTTAATTGGTTCTAATTTGCTATAGTGATGTCGCAATTACAAATTTAATGAGGGGGCAGTCTGCAATTTCAGAAAGATCATGACTTGTCCCATTTTAGCAGAAGCTGCTGCAATTGCTCAGTCACATTCAATGTGATTAAATTCAATCACATTGAATGTTATTATTTTTTAATGAAGCTTCCTCCACCTCATGGATCATTTCTAATCGCCCCATAGAAGCGAATTTAATCAGCGGTCTATCGAACGTTTCTTTTAGACTTTACTTTACTTGGTTCACTCTTGATTAAGTATGGACATGGTTGGATTTGTGATTCATGGTTTGCGTTGTGGTTCAATCACACCCTATTTTTGCCCAATGTTCATGTCTCCCGGGAAGTTGCATCATAGGTAGGGATGTGCTTCATTAGAGGACTTCAGGAATCGCGGGTTCACTATTGGTATAAACGATATTAGTAGCTTCAAATCTATACTACGATCCGTTCTGTATACGATCCGTTCTGTATACGATCCGTTCTGTATACGATCCGTTCTGTATACGATCCGTTCTGTATACGATCCGTTCTGTATACGATCCGTTCTGTATACGATCCGTTCTGTATACGATCCGTTCTGTATACGATCCGTTCTGTATACGATCCGTTCTGTATACGATCCGTTCTGTATACGATCCGTTCTGTATACGATCCGTTCTGTATACGATCCGTTCTGTATACGATCCGTTCTGTATACGATCCGTTCTGTATACGATCCNTGAATGTACACGGGGACAGTACTGGCGGCAAGTAGATCAGAAAAATGCCAAATGTCTTCCGCTTGGTGTCTATCCCGCAAGTAAGCTTAGACACGAGGCAAGTTTAAGGTGCCGCCGTGCCGGTAACGACTAGAGACCGACACGGCGGCACCTTAAACTTGCCTCGTGTCTAAGCGTACTTGCGGGATAGACACCAAGCGGCAGACATTTGGCATTTTCTGATCTACTTGCCGCCAGTACTGTCCCCGTGTACAAGCACCTTTACTGCGACTAATTATCACGCCACTGTCTTTGTGTAGAGGGTAATAGTTGGTTCTTCATCAGCACCGCCTATGCACTATAGGCCTGTAGTACAGTAATTAGCGGTTGTAAATGTTGTTCTGGCCGCAACAGCAGCCTTTAATCACATGCCGATAGTTATTTGGTGCGAGAAGTTGTGGCTTGCCCTCACCCAGGCAACTGCTTCCTGTTCTGAAGCACTGTTTCACGGGTAAGATGAAATTTTCGTCGCATATCTCTTTCCGATCCGCATTTATTTAATTGCTTAATTGTGTATGTAGTGTTTTTTTTCTAATTTGTAATTTCCGATTAAATGTTTTGTTTGTCAAAGGTATAATCGAAGTTTTGACATTCCCGTATTCAGTTTATAGTCTCCCGTAGATTTTGGTCATTTTCCTTATACAGCAAATTGAGAAGAAAACTTTGAATCATGGACTAAATTAAAAAGGAAATTTAACCCTGCAGTGGTCGCGTGCAAAATAATACTTGATTGCTCACCTTTTCGTTCGGTTTCGTTACGATTGATTTTCGTTGGCGTGGTTAACATATGCAGTAGCCTAATTACATATGTGGATTATGAATGTGATATACGCAACCACTGTAGGGTTAACACGCGTGTCAGTTTGCCGGTAAAATGGATGAAATGTTCGCTGTTGTTTGTTGACATGTTCGCTGTTATTTTTGAGACGTACGCTGTTCGTTGTCAAAAAATTAACTATTGTTTAAAAAAAATGCTCGTCGTTTTTAAGAATTTTGGCTGCTATTTAATTGTCGAAAGATATATAAATATTTTTGTCGAGATGATTCTGTTGTTTGCAGAGATGTTTGCTGCTTGAATATGTTCGCAATGTCATTGAGATAACCGTTGTTGTATTATGTTAAATATATTCAGTATTGTTTACAAAGACGTCTGCTGTTTTCTTTTATATAGTATTAATTTTTGTGCGCAGAAATTTTCGCTTTTTCATGTTGAGATGATCGCTGTCGCTTGCAGAGATGTTATATGCTGGTTTTTAAGATATTTGTTGTAAATCGCCGAAATGTTCGCTGCTGTTTGCAAAGATTTCTGCTATTTTTTACAGATATTTTCCATGACGACTGATAGAAATTCGCATTTGATAACAGCGGTGTTGTCTCAGACGCGCTGTAAAGTGCGGGTGACACTCGCTGTTGAATGCGGAGAGTGTTTCTGTTGTCAGGCTCGTACCTTCGTTCCGACTCTGAGGTCAAAAATTTACATTGCGGCCGTAAACATATTGTCCTATTTTCAAGATTATTATCGTCTTAAAGCTAGCTACTAGATCTTCGCTGCTACATCGCCGGTTCTGCTGCTGCTATTTTCTGTAGGGGTACATCAGAAGATGCCGTGAGAACAGAAGCGACTTCTTGATCTCTTTGTTGTCGTATCATGAAGGAAAACCAGGCTATAAAATCAGTGTTTTGTTGATACGTCATGAAGAGCATCTCGTTTTCAAATGAGTTTTTCCATTTCGTTTTTCTCGGTGTTCGCTCTATTGCTTTATCTCTTCACTTCATTCCGTTATAGTTTATAGTTACACCACAGTGTCCTTGTTTCTATACGCGATGGGGCATTGACGCGCTGTCGATGGCCAATGTCAGTTATTGGTGAAAAGATATGTATTATTTCTTCGTTCGACAGAAATTAAAGTTTTATTGCCGGATTTTTTTTTGCCGAAAGATTTCTGAAATGCACTTACATCGTCAGTAGGACACTTACATCGTCCTGTGTCAGGAGGACACTTACATCGTCCTGTGTCAGTAGGACACTTACATCGTCCAGTGTCAGTAGGACACTTACATCGTCCTGTGTCAGGAGGACACTTACATCGTCCTGTGTCAGGAGGACACTTACATCGTCCTGTGTCAGGAGGACACTTACATCGTCCAGTGTCAGGAGGACACTTACATCGTCCTGTGTCAGGAGGATGCTCAACTCACCCTCCTGATGGCTGACTCGGTCAGTCACAGACCGGCTATCTGGCATACAGTATGTTCTGACAGTGTATTAATTGTAATTTAATCCTAAATATAACACAGTTGTTAACAAACATAACTTCCGCAGCCTTTCAAGGTTTTCTTTATCTAGTGATCAAATGTTCGCATTGGGAAGGATTAGATTTTAAAAATTCCAAGTAAACTTACGGGATAACGCATCTGTAAACCTGGTCACTGCCAGTAAGAAGGAAACGAGACGAAGTGAGTTTAAAGTAAACAGGCAATTCTGAGGAATGAAAGGTATACATGATTGAGTGCAAAAAGAAATAGGTTATCAGCAAATAACTACACACTGCTAGAAATCATGATAATCAAAAATATCTATACTCATGTGAAATAACAAAGAACTTAGACTTCATCGTTTGGCACTTTTTAGCCATAATTTTTCTTGCACAATATTCAAAATCTTTAATCTTTAGTGAGCTACCTTGACCATTTCTGACCAACGTCATTTGACCCAGCAGTAGCAATAGCACAGTATTACAGCCAACATGGTATCGCACCAGGTATTCACACGGTATTGATCAGGGCCTATACTTTCAAAAAAAGTTAAGAGAGCGTAAGTTCATCAGCCAATCATTGACGGCCTTTCAAGCAAAATCCACCAATCATAGACAAGAAAATAGAGCGTAAGTACTTACTTCCACTTAGCCAGTTTTGAAAGTATGGCCCCAGGACTCGATATTGTGCACCTGGCATGGTATTGTCAGGTTGTCGGTTCACTGACAACCTGATAATTAAGTTTGATAGATTAATCAGTTCATATCATCTAATATTATGGTTTTTTTCCTGAGGGTTCCAGAGTTGTTATTTATTGTCCCAATAACAATTAAGGCAAGGGTGAATGATGAGAAATGTAGGGTAACGTGGGGCAGTGCGCCCCCCACTTTTTTTAAACTAAATTTTTGACGAAGTTTTAATTGATACGAGGTGGTTCTTTGTTTTGTTTAAAGGTGCAACTAATGAGGAATGTATGATGTAAATTAGATTAGAGAACACGGACCAATATCTGCCATACTTAGCGAGAAACCCGCTATGGGCCCGTGACCCGCAGTGGGCTCGCTGCCCCATGTTACCCTACTTGGTTAGTATTAATTATTAAACACTATATAGGATTACATGAGAAGGCACGGGGAGGATGTATACAATATTGTTGAGAAGTTGGAGTTTACAACACTGCGAGTTGGTAGGAGTGCCGGAGTCGTATAGGGTGTAGACGTAGTGAACGCGTCGAGAGTTAGCTGTGAATGACTGCAGCTTAGACTTCTGGGCCCATACTTTCAAAACTCGCTAAGTGAACGTAAGTACTTACGCTCTATTTTCTTGTCTATTATTGGTTGATTTTGCTTGAAAGGCCGTCAATGATTGGCTGATGAACTTGCGATCTCTTAACTTTTTTTGAAAGTATAGGCCCTGTTCTATGACTAGCTGTGCCTACCTATGACAGACTGGTGGTTAGCTTGAAGAACTTTTATAGAGTGAGACCCACTAGAGTGACATCACAGAAGGTGACGTAAGAGAGACTAATGACATCATGGGTGGTGACGCTCTGACAGTATTGCGTCGCGTCCATCCAGTATAGCACGCATGATAGTAACAAGATATCGCGATGGACCACTATTCCCACTATATATCTCGAGCAAAATCAACTATCGTACAGAAACCAGTGTCACGCATATCCCAATATCGCGTTGGGCCCATAATCTTTCAGTTATCGCGTAGGACCCATAATCTTTCAGTTATCGCGTATGGCCCATAATCTTTCAGTTAGCGCGTAGGGCCCATAATCTTTCAGTTAGCGCGTAGGGCCCATAATCTTTCAGTTAGCGCGTAGGGCCCATAATCTTTCAGTTATCGCGTAGGGCCCATAATCTTTCAATGCCCAGTATCGCGCGCGGCCTAGTGTGGCGCAGGGCCCCGTAACGCACTTGGCCTAGAATGTATCGCGCTTTACCTAGAATCGCACAGGGCCCAATATTGCGTTTGGTCCAATATCGAACTCGGCGTAGTATCGCGAATAGCCCATTATCGCGCTTAGCACATTATCGCGCTTGGCCCATTATCGCGCTTGATCCAGTATCGCGCTTGAACTAGTATCGCGCTTGAACCAGTATCGCGCTTGAACCAGTATCGCGCTTGAACCAGTATCGCGCTTGAACCAGTATCGCGCTTGATCCAGTATCGCGCTTGGCCCTGTATCGCGCCTGTCTCTTATACACATCTAGATGTGTATAAGAGACAGCTTGTGGATCATCTGAGAGTGCGCATGTTCGACTCATCTTTGCTCACTAGTCACGACCCTAATTATATCGCTTTTTGTTTTGATGTCTATTTAAATAGTCTATTGCAAAACAACAGCGTTTCCGTCGCTCTGCGTAAGGGCTTGGAGCACATTAACAGGCAATACGTTGTCCCTGAATGTCGTGAAGGCTCCTTAAAATTTGACGAGGCGGATAGTCGCCGAGAGGTTCAACGTCTTTCTGCAATGATGGGTGAGAATCCTTGGGATTATTTCTTAACTCTAACTTGCAATGATAGTGAAACCATGGGTGTAGCACCTGTCTCTTATACACATCTAGATGTGTATAAGAGACAGCATTATATCTTCAACATTATATCTTCTCTACACTCATTATATCTTATACACTCATAATATCATTCAGCATTATATCTTCTCTACACTCATTATATCTTATACACTCATTATATCTTCAGCATTATATCTTCTGTACACTCATTATATCTTATACACTCATTATATCTTCAGCATTATATCTTCTCTACACTCATTATATCTTCAAACTCTTCCACACTAATATTCGGCGCAGAATTATAATAGATGCATGCTTAAAATTTTCTACATCTCTTAATTGGTAAGTGGCCTCGCATAATTACCGGTATTGCAGTGCAACAGTTTAGATGATCAAATAGCGTGATGTCTAATGCTAAATTTAGTGCACGGTTGCCATCGCAAACTAGTACGAAATACTGATCGCAAAATAATGTAATACGCATCAGAATCTATTACGAAATACTGATCGCAAAATAATATAATACACATCACAAACTAGTGCGAATTACTTATCGCAAAATAATGTAATTAGTGTCGCAAAAGAGTGCTACGAATTACGCCTCGCAGACAGTACGTAGTATAACGCATCGAAACCCAGTACGAAATACGCATTAAAAACTCCGCACGAAATAAGTATCACTACCAGTGAAAAAAAGGCATAGCAAACAAGTTAAAATACGCACTGACAAAATGTAAAAAAATACGCTGCGCAAAAAAAGTGAAAATACATATAGCAGGTCCACAGAAATGTTCATCACAAACTAGTAGAATCGCGTATCAACCAAAAATACGCATTGTAAACTCGTAAAAATCTGCATAATTCAACATTAAACACACGCATTGCCAACCAGTAATGATATGCTTACCCAAACAAGTAAAAATACGAGTCAAGAACTGGTACTCAACAGGCGTTGTAAACTGGTTTACCCTGATTGGGATTTCTACGCAAAAACTTCTTCAAAATACCAAACGAAATAAAATGCGCATAGCGGAATAATCCAGTAAATACGTATGCAATTTTCACCGTTAAATTGTACAAAATATGCACCGAAAATGTGTATACGAAATAAATAGCGCTAACTTGTCCTACACCTTATCCTATCCAAACTATCCAACTTCGTCTATCTATCCTACCCTTCCAATTCAAATTTACGTTAAGTTATTTCTAACTTTTACTTCCTCTTCTGATCTGAATATCTCATTTCCATTAGCTTTACCTGGTACCTAATCTTTACCTTTGTAAATATCACTATATTTACCTCTAACCATCTATTATCGCCGTATAAATTCCATTATCTTCCCACGCGCTCCAGGTATGAACGATTTACTGACCGTGCCTGGGGAATATTAAGTTCGTGACTAGTTGGGGAGGAGCAGGAATGATGTTGGGGCCACCTCCTGGTAGAGGGGTGTGAGTGGACTAGCTTATAGTTGCCTTCTGGGGCGGCAGGAGGGGAAGAAGGAAAGAGGAAAGGGGTGACGGGGAGAGGGAAAATGGAGAGGAAGAGAGCAGACAGAGGAGGTTGGGGCAAGCGCGGGAAGAATGCAAGCAGAAGAAGTTACAGACAAGGGGAGGGAGGAAACCGCGCTGCGGGTTAAAGGTTAAAGTTGGAAAAATGGTACCGTAAATGGGGAGAGTTGTCAGGAATGATCACTAAGTGAGGGATATTTCGAGGTAGCGATGATTAAGTGGAGAAGGCAACGTGGACGCAAACGTTGCTGGATAAATTAAGTGACCCACAAGCAGAGATAATGAACTTGTGAGGCGGAAAAGAAGGTAGGGCCAAGGTAGGAGTGGGACTGAAACACGCAGAAGGTCAAAAACAAGAATTGAGGCAAGGTTCTGAACAAGGAGGTTCAGGGACTGCAACGAGCGAACAACAGCATTCGATGAATGAGTGCAGCGATGTAGAGGACGTACGCGGAACACTTATTCAATAAAGCAGTTCAAGCCTCGGTCAAGAAGGCGTAAGTCAACTGCAATAATGTTATTCCTACCTGAAGTGCAAGTAGATTCTAACGAAGTGACCGCATTTATCCACTTGTCTCTCAATGCCTCTACTATCCGCAGCGACCGTATTCGTTCACTTTTATCCCAATGCCATTCTTACTTGTATCCTGAATGGTTGAAAGCAATAAAGGGTTACAGAAAGGGAAAGGAATGCCAGGAGGGATGAGGAGGGGAGGTGTCAAGTTGGGGATTGAGACGCGGTGCTGGTCGAGGCGTGGCTGCTCCGACCCTGACCTCCCCACAGGGCGCAGCGCCCCGCTCTCACTTTCGGCGCTACAGCTCTTTTTTCTGCTCCATTTACGCCATTTTCTGCTGTACGAGTCCACTTCTTGCTTTGTTTCAATATCAAATATATATTTGATTTCAATATATTTTCATTTCTTTGTCATTGGATCATTTACAATCCTATTGTCTAAAGTTTTTTCTAAACCTTCTCGTTAAGTGCCTGAAGTTTCTGCCGACGCTTTTACAGCTTTAATGTTGGATGTTTTCATTAAGAAGAATGTATTCGTCATTTTTAAAGAATGAATTCGTTTTTTCTAAAGAATGAATTCGTTTTTTTCCAAAGAATATATTCGTCTTTTCTAAAGAATAAATTCGTTTTTTCTAAAGAATGTATTCATTAAGACAGTAAAGATAGACATTATTTCCTACGCTGCAGGGACGTGGATGTTGACAGCGATGCTGCGCCGAGGTATCAGCGGTATGTTGAATTGAAAAAATACATAAAATAAAATTTTTGTAATAGAAAAAAAAAGTCTTCTAAAAATGTTACTGTTGAGGGCTTCCTTATTATCTTCTTTCTTGTCGACAAACTCAAAAAGACCAATTTTAGCAGAAATAATGGACGGCTTAAATTGTTTATAAGTTTCATCAAACTTCCTAACATGGATTAACGATCACTCTTGGTGTTTCTTTGCACTTTTGGTTGCCCTTTTTTCGTTTTGACTTATTGTTTTAGACCTCACTGGCTAGAATGGAAATATGGAAACATAAACATGGCATACGTTGCGCATGATTGTTTACAATTCATTAACTCTTGTATGCACACTGCAGACGATTTGGGAACATGCTTAACCGAAATAAAATAATTAAATTAATTAACAATTCCAGCAGAGTGCGATACATCAATTGAATAAACACAGACTTTCGCATTGTTGGCTGCCCTGAAGTTAAATGTCATGGGATATTCCATCAAATCAAATGGTTGCCATGTGATATGTCTCATCGTCCATTTGATGTTCAATCAATTGAATTATAATGCGTAGTACTAATTGAAAATTTAATTAAAACTATCGTTTGAAAAAGAACAATCATGTTAACATTTGATGTCACTATTTGCTTGATGCTAACCCACGGCATTGGATGAAGGTGATATATTAAAGAGCGATGGACGATATGGGACTTGTAATATTGATTAATTGATTTGATTTTCTATTTTAAATTAAATTTAATCCCTGAGGATTTGATATTTTGGTTAAAGTTAAATTTAATCCCTGAGGACATGCTGTGTGGTGGTTGTTTGGGGATTGTATCCTTAGATGACGAGGTCTTAATTAAGTGTTCCGAGAGCTTATTCTGACTCGGTGAGGCCGTATGCCGCTTTGTGGTTATATAGCTTGCAAATAACGAGGCCGCAAGTCTATGTTCTACGGTGGCGATGTGGTGAGGCTGAAGGCAAATCATACTTGGCTTAAAAAATCTACCCACCACCAGCTAGGTCTTGAATTCATACACTTTCAATAATTGTCAAAATCCCATCGTAATATTTTCCTCGAAACTTCATCTTTACTCAAGATAGAATTTACTTCGCCTAAACGCATTTCATTTAACTAGACTTGGGCAGGCGATAAAAAGACTCCGATAATTTTTCTTCTTTACAAAGCCCCCTATGCAATTACTTTATTAAGATCACGATAGAGGTATAAATGATACGCGCATTTGAAGAAGATTTTACTCGCTGCCTTAAATGATAATTTGGTATGTCGAGAGCGGGGGAAAGAGTGGGCACCCAGTACACCATCACAGTACAGCTTAATATTGTGTGCACTATTGCAACACAGCATTTTGTCTCACTTCAGTGCTGCAATACTGTACCGTAAATCAACAGGGGCCGTACTACCAAAAGTGGCCAAGAGTTCATAGTTACGTCAGCCAATCATAGATAGCTTCTCAAACTAAACTCTCCACCACAAACAAGAACGTGCACTCAAGCAAATTTGGAAAGAACGGTCCCAGTACTGTTGGGCACCACCACTGCACCGCTGCATTAGCTGTATTGTGGTGCGTAGCTTTGCTGCTGGTGCTCACCAGGCTGGGGGAATTGAGCTTCCCCTTCGTACGTCACCTCCGCTACGAAGCCAGAGTCTCCGTCAACGTAGTACGTAACCTGGGGAGTATGAAATGAGGGTTGGGATCTGGGTTGCCAGATGGTTTTTTTTTTCGAACAAATTGCCCTGGTGAAATTTATGCTAGCGCCACTTACTAAATTTTAAAAAGTGCAAAAAAAAAAAGAAAAATGAGATTTTTATACCGGAACCTACAAATATACTACTATATATTGAGTTGAAGGCCTTTTTTGTCCGCGGTCAAAAGGCCATCTGTCAGCCCTAGTTGGGATTTCTATAACGAATGCCCTAGAGTCCTTGTACAAGTATTAGTACCTACGTACGTTGGGACAGCAGGGGGTTTAGGTTGCTATAAACGAGCCCCCCTCCACTTTGTACCTACTATGGGGGTAAGAAATGTAGTTTCAGGTTGCAATACTGGAGTCTCTGTCTACACTCTACATGATACTTAACCTGGGGTATGAAGGTAGTTAAGTGTACTAGACTGAGGTAATGTGACGTCTTTTGTCTTAATGGCGCCATGCGCCAAGACCTAGCGTCGTGCCCCTCGCCCCACTCACCTTCTGGAGACGCCCGTCGGGCAGGGCTACATAGTAGGCGCCCCTGGTGACGTCTGCGTCGCGGGTTTCCACTTGGTTGAACATATTTCCGGACTCGTCGTCTTTGACCCCCCACGCGAAGTCGTACTTGGCCTCCTCAAACTGATCGTCGGCCTGGGGGATTTATACGAAATTTGTTGGTAAACATCATGAATAATCTGAATATTTGAAACATTTACATTAATAAGAATATAGTTCTATGTAATTACCAGCTTATTTAAGATGATTGAATCTCAGTACGGCTTTTCAGACAGCTAAATTTATAAGCATATAACTATATAAATGCTGCTGGCTCAGATATGGGGAAAACTTTTTTCTATCATAAGACAATCATTGCAAACGACAATAGGTACATCACCTCAATTGGTTATTCCTTCAGGCATTATTGTTTTATGTCCTTCGAAAGAAAATGACGGTGCACAATAATTTTTTGTACATTAATTTCAATTCAGCCACTTTATCAATAAAATTCATAGCTCCCGAAAAATCAATATATTTTCGATATTTTGATTTTCAAATTTTAACAAACTAAAAACGACCTCACTCTCGAAAATTGACTAGAAAATGAGCATTTACTAGTAAAATCATTGAACTCAATTCTAGTTCCTAAATCAATAACTTTTAAAATTTCAAGATAACAAGTATGAATGTGCGTTTGAAAATTAACAATTCATTAACGACACGTATCCAACAATATATACTTCTCGCTTTATTGTTATACATTAATAATTCATTAGCGACAAAGTTTTCAAAAACATAAAGTTTATAGTTATACCTCCGGCTCTATATCAGATAAAAATTATACGTGGTGAGCGATGCGTGTACAGCTACTCGAGTATACCCAAACATGAGGGCAAACTTCCCGAAAAGTTCAAGGCTTACAGTTAACCTTTAACCGTGACACGACATTAGACATCTTCCTCTTCTAATTGCAGTAACACTTCTTGTTAACTCATAAACATTTATATCTTAACCTTTGTCTTTAATTTAATTTGTATAGATGCTCTTAAGTTGACGGCGGCAATTTGTGATAAGATAGCGAATTGACTGGGCTGATGATCATAATTAAGGTACGACGATTAATGACATTGTGTTGATCATAAATCATTCGATCAGTGTTGGATATTAACTGTACTGCAAAATTCAGACAAGTATAACAGTGTATGCAGTGTAAATAGTGCATGCAGTGTAAACATTGCATGCAGTGTAAACAGTGCATGCAGTGTAAACAGTGCATGCAGTGTAAAAAGTGCATGCAGTGTAAACAGTGCATGCAGTGTAAATAGTACATGCAGTGGAAACAGTGTATGCAGTATAAACAGTGAACGGGTCAGATTCGATCATGAGAAGCTTAATGCGATTTCCTATAAACTGTTCACTGGCGCATGGTTTAACTGGTAACACAGTCAGGTTTTCACCGCATTGGACAGTTGCCACAACAGGTCACTGCGCCCTGGTAGCTGCTGGCCGCCGTCCACTGAAATTGGAAGAAATTCCCAGTTTTTCTGCAGCGTCGTGGCGACCAAAGACCAAGAAAATTGCAACGAAATTGCCCTGCGGTGCTGAAAATGGGTGAGGAGGGAGGGGGTGAGGAGGGAGGGGGTGAGGAGGTAGGTGGGTGAGGAGGGAAGAGGTGAGGAGGGAGGGGGTGACGCTAACGCTGCGGACGCTGCTGTTATATATGCGTTAGGGTTCGCAGCTTCTACGGCGCTAAAGATTTCAAAGATAATCGTTGATTGAAGCAATTAATCGTTAATCTCTTCGGTGCATGTAATTTTTTCCGGTTACTTAAATTTGATCGCTAGTCCTTATTTCTGTGGTTATCTCTTGTACGTGTTTCCAGATTCAGGCTCTGTGTAGGCCTAGAACTGCTCCTGTCAGGATTTGTCAGTGCCAGAAGACGCTGACAAGAGGTCCTGCCAGGAGCTGACACTGTTAGGAGACTCTGTCAGAAGCTGACTTTGCCAGCTGACACTGCCGGGAGCTGACACTGCTAGGAGACCTTGTCAGAAGCTGACTTTGCCAGCTGGCATGCCAGGAGCTGGTATTGCCAAGAGCTGACACTGCCAGGAGCTGACACTGCTAGGAGACCTTGTCAGAAGCTGACTTTGCCGGCTGGCATTGCCAGGAGCTGACACTGTTAGGAGACCTTGTCAGAAGCTGACTTTGCCGGCTGGCATTGCCAGGAGCTGACATTGCCAAGAGTTGACACTTCTAGGAGGTCCTGTCAAGAGCTGGCACAAGCAGGAGCTGACCCTACCAGGAGTTTCTGACAAATGCTGACACTGCCAGGAGTTTCTATCAGGAGCTGACACTGCCAGCATAGCACGGTCAAGGCCGCGGTGGGCGTCGGTGAACCGTCATTCATTTCACAGAAATTCTGCTGAGTCATTCTGAATTCCACGAGCCCACGTTCATTTCAACTTCAATGAAGTGTGAACGCCCCTTTTTTGCAATAGTTTTCGGGGGCTCCCACTAAGAATTACAAGTTTATTTAGAATTCAAGACATCATGGCTCAGATACTATTATTATTTTCTCGACAGTTTCACTCATATGCAACGGTCGCGTCAGATGCATAATAAAATTCGCTACCAGGACTACTTTATTATCATTGAAGAAACTATTTTTCCTCTTGGCAAGTTTATTTCTCATCAGCCTTTGCCACAAGCTTTGCTATTTTAAAATTAATGCCTGAAATGCACACTTGAAATGCCATCGGTATCGCTCATTTACTATTTATTACCTTTGTTCATGAATAAGTGTATCTGCTGCGCCATTTCCTCGACAGCAGTTCTTGTTTTTCTTCATTTAAACAACACAAATTAAATGTTGAAAGTTACTTCTCAGTTCCTGTCTCCTTTCGCATGCGTAATCGTTCTAACAGAATTTAAATATCCACTATTCAAGTCTACAGCAATAATCAAAGCAAATGCTGGTCAATAAATATAATCAATGGACATTTCAGAAGAATGATACGTCTCTCCGTAGTATAAGCCGATAAAGTGGACACTTCATCTGGATAACCTAATGATATTTGATTATACTTTAATCATGTTGCATCAGTAATGGTAGACTATTATGATAACCTTGTTTATTTATTTTATCGCACATTGTGCCAGAAATGCTATTGTGGCCTAATTTATTCATATAATATAACAGTTGATTTTATTGTATTGATAATGGCACTGCCCCGTCGCTGCGACAGCTGACATTTACAGCTGTAGAAAGTGAAGTGGTCCGCACCCTCCGCAGATGTTCGAAAAGGGCGCCTCGGAACGTCGGAAGAAATTACCCCTCCATTGGCAAATTACCAGGAAATTACCCTATAATTACCGCACAATTGCAAGGCGATTACCACGTAATTACCGCGCAAACTCACCTCAATTGAGGTGTAATTGTGGTGCAAACAACGTGTGAGTTGAATTGGGTATACGTGCGTGCAATTTCTGCTGGAAAGATTCCACCCTATAGGCCTACGGGGAGGGGAGGGGTGTTAAGACTGTTTTTTAGGTAGGGGGAGGAGGGCTAGTTAAAATTGCATGTGTTGAAGTACAGGTTGTGTTGAAAGTGTTGAAAAACGTAGCACAGGTGAGCTGAGAGTGGGTCGGGGGAGGGGTGTTAAGACTGTTTTTTAGGTAGGGGGAGGAGGGCTAGTTAAAATTGTGTGTGTTGAAGTACAGGTTGTGTTGAAAGTGTTGAAAAACGTAGCACAGGTGAGCTGAGAGTGGGTCGGGGGAGGAGGATGAGGTTTAAACGTGCGAATGTGATGGCCTGGCAAATGTGGTAAGCGGATGTTCATGAGCTACATAAGTTGGGGTTGATAACCGTGTAGGTTGGGGGTTAAACGGGGGGATTGAAGGGTATCTTGGGGGTTAAACGGGGGAATTGAAGGGTATATACGAGGGACACGTGGGGGATGGATCAGGGGGATACGTGGGGACTGGATTCAAAGATGATGATTATTCAGATTATCAACATAATTATTGAGGAAAGTGAACTTGGGTTAAGAAAAGGATAAAAATGAAAGCCAATGCTAAAAAATATAACTCAGTACTCACTGCAGTTAGTGACAGAGAGCGCATTTTCTCGTCGACGAAAACTTGAGGTCACGGACAGACGGACAGACGGACGGAAATGGCGAGCACAATAGTGCATTTTTTCCATAAATGAGAAAATGCGCTAAAAAGCTGTGTGTCAGGGCTGACACCATGACTCACCCTCTGGGAGTTTGCAGCGGCGTAAGGTCTCGTGTCAGCTGCCACTGTCAGCACCAGCGGCAGCAGCAGCAACCAGCTGCGGCTCAGGTTCTGCGTAACCAAGGTGCGAAACGTTTTAAAAATATGAAACCTGAGACATATTTAATGCATAAATCTTATCAGTGAAGATGCAATACACGTCAACACAATAACACGCAAGACTCAAAAGCATTCATTATAAAATTGTTTCTTTAGTTATTTTTTTGCAATTGAGTACCACTTGAGTGCCACTTGAGTACCACTTAAGTACCTCTTGAGTATAACTTGAGCACCACTTGAGTACAACTTGAGTACCCTTAGCACCACTTGAGTATCACTTGAGTACAATTTGAGTACCATTTAAATACCAGTTGAGTAGCACTTAAGAACAACTTGAGTAGCACTTCAGGACAACTTGAGCACCACTTGAGAACCACTTCAGTAGCACTTGAATACACTTTGAGCATCACTTGAGCTCCACTTGAGTACCACTTGAGCCCCACTTGAGTACCACTTGAGCGCAACCTGAGTACCACTTGAGTACCACTTGAGTACCGCTTGAGTACCACTCGAGTACCACTTAAGTACCTCTTGAGTACCACTTGAGCACCAATTGAGTACCGCTTGAATACCACTTGAGTAGCACTTGAGCACCACTTGAGTACCGCTTGAGTTGCACTTGAGTACCACTTGAGTAGCACTTGAGTACCACTTAAGTACCACTTGAGTACCGCTTGAGTAGCACTTGAGTACCACTTGAGCACAATTTGAGCACCACTTGAGTACCGCTTGAGTGGCACTTGAGTACCACTTGAGCACCACTTGAGTACCGCTTGAATAGCACTTGAGTTCCACTTGAGTACCGCTTGAGCTCCACTTGAGTACCAGTTGAGTACCGCTTGAGTACCACTTGAGTAGCAATTGAGTACCACTTGACTGTGGCTTGAGTACCGCTTGAGTAGCACTTGAGTACCACTTGAGTATCGCTTGAGTACCGCTTGAGTACCACTGGAGTACCACTTGAGTAGCACTTGAGTACAACTTGAGTACCACTTGAGTACCACTTGAGTAGCACTTGAGCGGCGAGGCAACAGCTAACTAACGCGTCCTGTATACTTATAATAAAGATTACCAGGTAACTAATAGTATTAGTTGCCTATTATAAATAATCTAGTCGTGGCAGCGAAGATTATTTTGAAGTAAAATTATATTTTTCTAATTTTATATATTATATAATATATCATTATATGATATTATTTCTTTGATATATAATTATATATATAATAAGGTTTTTTACTTCAGGAGTTTTTGTAAGATTTATTTGACTTAACATGTATGACTAAAATTTGTTCAGAACCTGAAGATGTTCTCATTCTAACTGCAGTGAACTCGCATATCATTAATGACGCACCTACCACATTTAGGGAACCACTGTCCTAAAGCCTACGATCACAAGCGAGAATATGTTCACACATGAAGACATTCCCAAAATGCGTCCATCTTAGAACCATCAACACAAATTCTTTAAATAAAAAGACACAATGAATCCATTCTAAGCACATAATATCTAATGCGCCATCCCAGAAACACACACAACTATTAAAAAATACACACAATATTTTAATATATCAATGCACAGCAAAATTGTGTCCATACAACTCACACCTTAAGTTCTATCTTAGAAAGTTGGACGGAAAATGCATTTGACCAAGATAAAATTTGACGCGAACGCTTTCATCCGATTTACGTTCTACATATCGCAGGTAAACCAAAACACATCCAACCTATAACAAGCAATCCAAACCGTATTCAATCTTTAAAAAAAATAAAAAATGCATCCATCCCAGAACATGGCACAACACTCATCCACGATAGAATAACGGATCCAAAGACGTAAAATTGATCAATCTATAACACACTACCTGAGACTCGCTCATTGGAACGCAATTAACACAAAATAAGTATTTCTTAGATCATACAAAAGACTTACACTTTGTAGAATCTAAAAACAATTAACATGAATCATACGGAGAATTTCTACTCAACATCTTCAATTGTACGTCATGCAACACCAGAAAACACATATCCTGAGAATTCAATACGTAATACGTCTCTCCTAGAGCACACAACATAATTTACCATCGCTCAAAATCATCCAATACAAAGTGCATCATGTCAAGTACGCACAACTCAAAATGGAACCATTAAGAGGCCCGTTCAGCGACGCTCCAACTCTAAACTCGGCACACTGGGCCGGGGTGCAAGATTTCATCCTCCTTGATAACAGTTGAAATAAAAAATTTACATAATTTATCTTAATGTCTACGTATTGAAAATAGTTAACCAGGATAGCATTCCAAATTTCAGACTTATATCTTATTTATGAGGGGAGTTATTGGACCTAGTAATAGTTATAAAACTCCATTAGCGACTAACGCGGCTGAGCGCCTTGATGCAGAGTTTTAATAATAACGTAACTCCAAACGCGTTTATATTGTCTAGTTTATATGACGAGTCGATTTTCGACGCATTAAACCTAGAACACACAACAGATGCGTTCCATACTAAAACAGGGAATGTCGTTTGCATGCGTTCTAAAGAAAGAACACAAATTAAAGACTTTTATTTCAAATGCATACATTTTGGAGACAGCAAAACACGAAAAGAATACAAGCTCACACACGTAGAATCAATGGCAGTCATCTTATAGAACACACACCAAGAATGCGTCGTACAGTAAACAACATAGAGAAGAAAAGCACCCATCATGTAGAAAATACGGCCTAAAAAGTAATTCTAACATTAATACAATTATTATAATATAAAATTATAACTGATAATAAGTAATGATCGTTCATCGTGCTCCTGAATTCTCGATTTTGTTTTATCTGGAGATATTGTCAAAGATCAGTTGATCGGTAGACAAATCTAGCCACTAAAGCCTTTCGTGGGATTTATATTCTTTCACCTCTGCAAGTGGCTTTATATGTATCATAGTCACAAATCTTTCATTGACACCATAAATCATCTAATTCCTTTGTTATTTGTTCCACTTCCACTGTAAAATTTTCTTCACCACAAATCTGCCACCATCATCACAAAAGTATCACTTACACAGCAAATCTTCCTCTTCTTCGAGTTGGTGCCTATTCCTGCATAACCTTTCTCAATAAAGTTCACGCTTCACTGCGCCACATTTTACCACATGCCCGAGATCTGGACCACGTTACGCCACATGCCGGAGTTCTAGACCACATTACGCCACATGCCAGAGATCTGGGCCACGTTTAGCTCACCAGTCCAGCACAGGTTTGCATATTTCAGTCCTGACGCGACTGATCTACATAGATTCGGAAAGTCCATGACGAATTTACATGTGTTTCACGAGCTCACGCGATCCCTCTAACCCGAACGAGGGCAGCAAGATCACTCTCGTATTCAAACAAAGAGGGTAATCCGCGTGATATATTTGTTAAGAAACACGAGTAGCATTAATTATTGATGAGATGACTCACATGCAACTCCGGTTCACTCACCATTGGGTTCATAGTGAAGAGTTGATCGCAAGTTTCGTTCGGTTGTGAGTTAGGGGAGGAGGTGGGCACGTGCGTGTACGGCGACCTCTGACGTCTCAATGCGGGGTCACGACTGCATCCTGCCTTATATACGTGGCAGCGCGGGGGAACAAGGGGGGGGGTTGACCTCCGCCCTATATAAATCTGGGTACTAGGGGATGCAGTGGGGTGGTAATACCTTGTCCCTTAAATACGCTTCTTATATATATTGTCATGATTGGGGGAGTGGATTGGGGTTCACCAATCCTCAGTAATAAATGCAGGGGTGGGGGTGAGGATTTCCCTCCAAACGCGTTGGGGAGGAGGGGGAGACGGTACTCAAGCAACCGCCCTTCACAGACCCCGTCCTTCCGGGGTCACGGGTGGGAGGTGGGGAATTTACAAGGCGGGCTCCGTGTCAACTAAATACAAGGCAAGGTGATGCACAAACAAAAAACTATTTGAAAATAACTTATGTAGTATCGTAAAATATTAACTAACAGAACGCTCCAATTGAGTGTTATGTGTAAACTCATGCACTTTATTAAACTCATTTAATGTACAAAATTGTACAACGAATTATCTCATGTAACGCATCAACAGGTGCAACGTCTTAATTGATACAACTTATTTAAATAATAAATTTTCCGTATAGCCTAATATAACTCATCAACGGGTGCAGTAATCTGTTCTGTTCATTAGTTCTCCTTAATAAGTTATGCTTTTATATTGAACATTTTTCGAGTGAATGAGCGATTTATAAGTCGCTTAAACGGTGTTAAAGAAATTCATCATTAATTATCCTTTCATCTTAGTTCTTTGTTAAAGAACGTTCCTTGGTTCAATTTTTTTTTGTTCTTGAACGTTCCGCTATTGAGTAGAGGAAATTATCACCTGCAGTTTACGATGTATAGCGTTACATATAATAATCGTATTTCGTAGAAACTTGTATAACGTATAACCTGCACGTGTTAATCGAGATAACGTATTAATTAATGTAACGTTTCTACTGCATGGTGCACACTGCTAATATCTGTAAAAAATATGAAATTTTCTTATATTCCGGCGCTATTCAACATGGTACCAACAAATAAAATACTTTCGCAGTTATTTTCAGTTCTATTTTGTTATTTCATTGCTGCTTGCTTCAACTGGTAACTCGTTCCTCTTCGATATTGTTGGTTTATGTCCTCCATTCCCATTAATTATGCTCCACTGTTTAATTGTGCTCCTTCATTTTAATTTTGACTTACAGTTCCACTTTGCTCCACTATTTAATAGTGGCCCTCCATTTCAATTTTGTCCTTCAGTTCCATTTTGCTTCACTATTTAATTGTGCCCCTCCATTTCAATTATGTTCCTCCAGTTCCATTTTCACCACTATTTAATTGTGGCCCTCCATTTCAATTTTGTCCTCCAGTTCCACTTCGCTCCACTGTTTAATTGTGCCCCTCCATTTCAATTATGTTCCTCCGGTTTCACTTTACTCCATGGACTGTTTAATTGTGCCCCTCCATTTAAATTTTGTCCTCCAGTTCCACTTTGCTCCACTATTTAATTGTGCCCCTCCGTTTCAATTATGTTCCTCCAGTTTCACTTTGCTCCATGGACTGTTTAATTGTGACCCTCCATTTCACTTTTGTCACCCAGTTCCACTTTGCACCACTATTTAATTGTAGCCCTCCATTTCAATTTTATCCTCCAGTTCCCCATGGTTCCCCACTTCACACCTCAACTCAATATACCACCAAGATCACCCTGGTCCCAGATCTCGCTGTAGATCTCACGGTGATCTTCAAGGAAGCATGTCACTCAATCACCTCATCACGTCTACAAGGCCAGAGAGTAAGAAGCACCATGACAGTAGTTATTAGTGTTATTGTTGTGACGTCGTTATTTCGTTGTAGTCGTGTCGTTAACGTGATAGCGACGTGTCGGGTGTGACCTTAACGCGTTCCTTTGTTCATCTTAATGCCATGTGGTGAGAAATAGGAGGAGAGGGTGCGAGAAGATGAGGGGAGGGTACTTGCGAGGAAAAAACGGACCTATCACAGCACTGGTCTTTGTGCCCTCGTCGCACTCTTCCTTCCCTCGCCCTGTTCATCAATTTACTCATCTTCCCTCGTAACCTCAACACCAATGATCCATTTTTCTGGATTTGGATTTACATTCTCACGAATGCGTTGTAGAGCTCACGATGAAAGCAGTTTTGATTGCAATTTTGATTGCGATGATTACAATTTTTACAGTTTTGATGTTGTACATGTATTATATTGTACGCATAGCGCGCTTTTCCCTCAGTTTCTGTCGCCGTGTAGCGCGTTGCTCCCTCTGTCGCCGTGTAGCGCGTTGCTCCCTCTGTCGCCGTGTAACGCGTTGCTCCCTCTGTCGCCGTGTAACGCACTTCTCCCTCTGTCGCCGCGCTTCCCATATATGTGTCCTCATTTTGTTTAATTTCTTCTTTTAATGTCAATTCGCGTTTGTGAGTTCGTGATCTGAGACAATGAGCAAATTAAATCCTTTCTTTTTCCATTTCGTGTGAGGTATGAGCTTCTTGTTGGGCACTTTGTTCATTTTGTTTTAGAAAGTTACGTTTTTACCCAAAATTGTATTCGTGGGTTTGTATTCAGTTTGTCCTTAATGGCCATTGATTTTTGCTCACCATCCAACTACAATTATCCCACACATGATTGAAATAATATACAATCCTCAGAAATGTACAATTTTCTGAAATTCACAATTCTCAGAAATTTCTAATTCTTATATATCAGTTCATTCCTTTTTATCTCCTTAATTTTTCGGTTCTTTCCATTCACCGTTTCCACTACTTCAATTCTCAACCACCCTATTCAAATTCGAAGGCCGCCTATGCTTTGGCCGAATAGTCACTACACTCGGCGCCAAGTTATTCTGGGTCTGCTTGGCCATCGGATCGAAATCAGTTTCTGGTCAGAATCTCTTTTCCGACTTTATACCCTAACAAAATTTAGAGTGCAACAAGGGTTGGCCGAGTCCAATCATACCGGGCTAGCAAGCTTCCCAGAGGCTGTCATTCATACCCTGAGCCGAAGTGGACATAGAGAAGCTGATTTACGTTCTCCACGAGCCCAGGGCGGCACCTAAAGCAGGGTCACCACCGTCTCCAAAATTTGTTAGGGCATTTGATATATTACCTCTGTTCATAGCTTAAAGTATTTCATTTCATACTTTTAAATGATTAATTTAGTTAACGAAATTTTCTTTTCATAATATTTTTAGACCCTACTTTTCTTCAGTTTACTGTATAACCTAATAATGTTCTCGCTCCTGCCTATTTTATTTCAGTTCATGTCTATGTCAAAAACTGTTTTTAGTCTTCCGAGCAAACAACGGTCATGTCCATGTGATCGTTTTTAGGCGTCCGTTCTATATAATGAATATTTTAGTTAAACTGAATAAATCATCTAAAGAAAATGAAATGACATATGTACTTTAAGCTAAGAAAAGTAGTGTCTTCAGATGGTTGTAAATGGAATGTTGCAAATATATGCGATAGAAATCGTCACAAGATGCAAAATAGCTCGAGATATATCACTCACAATTATAAAGGATGAAAGTTTAACTTTTAGTATGATGATTTCTCTAATTATGTTCACTTTATTGAAAGATTTTATTAATGATATATAATTTAGTCCCTTATTGACGATTAATTTATTATTTATTTTATCTATGATGCTTTCTATTAACTATGTTTTTAGACGACGTTTTCTTCATATTCGAGGACGACATGATGTTCTATTAAATAATAATAATAATAGCTGTTTCAGCGTTTATTAGGCCGT
The DNA here is from genome assembly GCF_000764305.2 of Hyalella azteca. Lineage (NCBI taxonomy): Eukaryota > Metazoa > Arthropoda > Malacostraca > Amphipoda > Hyalellidae > Hyalella > Hyalella azteca. The sequence goes on along the minus strand of NW_025938798.1, from coordinate 209,439 downwards.
AGCCCTGTCGTCGATTCTTAACATCGCAGAACATTAGCAACATTTTGCGGTCTCGAACTCGCAACTCACTGCTACAATTCTGCTCCGCCCGGCCTCCTCGCCGATTCTGACCAGAAACTGGCGCACAGAGCTGGGATCGAACCCGCGCCTCTCTGCGCCAATCTCTGAACTTTAACCACCGGGCATTCATCAATGATCCATGATCTATGATGATTATCTGTATTGTAAACGGTTATCGTTGTGAAGCATTTTCAATGCACGGGTTTTACGAATTTTCATATTAGAATCAATTACTGTGAAACCAACATATTACAGCAATGAAAATAATTGCGCATTAAGTAGCATTGCGAAAGTGGTAAGCAAGATGTGTAAAATTATTTATTTTGAACATAAACACATAGAAAGACATAAACCGTGCTTAAATGTTGAGATCATGATTTACAACTAAAAAAAATTAGTTTATCCAATCAGGTTAGTCATCCAAATAAAGGAACTACTTACATAAATCGACTAGACTTCGATCGCCTATGACACCTAGTGGACAATCCTCCTTTATCTAACGGAAGTTTCTTAATTTAAATCAATTTTAAACATGCTTTTATATAGAGATTTAATTTAGTGATTATTTTTTACTGGCATTATCTTTAATGGTATTTCCGATGATTTTAACCTTGGTCTACGCACTCCTTTAACCTGGGAATGATTTCGATGCTCTGCGCTCTCAGAAAAATGTGTAAGACTTTGTGCAAGTACCGTGTGCTCGTTGCCTGTGTGTGTCATTCTGACACACTTTCCCCAGTAAAAAAGTGTCTCAGTTCTAGATTCGCTCTCTGCTCGAGCTGTTGGTTAGAAAGTGTGCCATTATTCGGACAATCTGGCCCATTCATTTGCCATGAATGGGTCATAACTCTGGCTCTGGCATTCCTAACCATTAAATTGATACCATCCATCTCTGTAATTTTTCAATTGAATGTTATAATGCCTTGCATTGCTGACAGCGTTTGAAATTTCTATGGGTATATGATGGATTAAAACTTTGAATTTTGTACGTTTTTTTTTTTCTCTTGCATATCTCAGAATTAGATGGTTAATTAATAATATGGATTGATGAGAACTTATCAAAATAAGAAAGTTTATGCTCTTGTAGTCATCTTCTATAATTTCTTCTCGAAGAAAACGGAGAGCGCTAACATCTCTAAAAACTACCTATTCGATCTCCGCTGACAATTAGAATCGAATAGGATAGAATAGAATAGAATAGAATAGAATAGAATAGAATAGAATTGAATAGAAGTGTCGGCACTGAAGAAATAGGCCCATGGCCTGTTGCCGATTCTTGAATTTTTCGTGACTTGATTCACAAGGGATCCGGCCTTTGGAACCCGATCTTTCCATACCGCCCGGCCTCCTCGCCGATTCTGACCAGAAACTGGCGCACAGAGCTGAGATCGAACCCGCGCCTCTCTGCGCCAATCTTGGTACTCTGAACTTTAACCACTGGGCCACCCTGCCCAGTATTATATAAAACGTAATATAATGTTATATATAACGTTATATATCTGTTATAACGCAGAATCGTTATTCATTAAGAATTTCGTTGCATGTGATCACCTAATAGATGCTGATTAAAAAAATGCACCTTTATAAATAACATTAAGAATCAACGGAACAACCACCGCCCCGAGCTAATGGTTCCAACAAGATTTTTTGTTAGGAATCAGGATCACTACTTAGAAAGCGTTGAAGTCGCCTTACAGAAAAAATGATTATATTATATTCAACCTCGAATTAGATACTCAATAACTTATAATTTGATGATGTAATTAGGAGTCATCGACGTTGACCTCATCGTCAACATGGACAAAGATTTTACCTATAACTGGGATCTAATTGCATTATTCTAAAAGTCGGATTTGTTATGAAAAGCACACGGTTATTTTTCTAATGATGTACTACGATCAAATGGTGAAATCTGTGCATCATAATAATGTTGCTATTTTTCATTAGACTGCTTAGATAATTAACTTAGATTTTCTGGTGATGAGTTAATATTTTCCTTTATTATTGCAGGAATTTCAATCAAAAGTGCTGGCAGGTTGTAGATCAACCTCTTGTTAAAGTCGACATTAATCACAGGTATTGTGAAGAATATTCATCGAAATTTTTGAGGAATGCTCGTCATTTTTGAAGAATGTTCGTCACTTTTTAAGAATGTTCGAAATTTTTCAAGAATGCTCGGGATTTTGAAGAATGTTTGTCATTTTTTAAGAATGCTCGTGCCTTTTTAGGAATGTTAGAGATTTTTGAGTGATGTTCGTGATTTTCAAGAATGTTAGAGATTTTTGTCACGTGTGGTCACGTGTGGTCACGTGTGGTCACGTGTGGTCACGTGTGGTCACGTGTGGTCACTTGCGGACACGTGTGGTCACGTGTGTTCACGTGTGGTCACGTGTGGTCACGTGTGGTCACGTGTGGCCACGTGTTTGATCAAACTTGTGGTTACAGAAGCTGGTAATATTAGATTCATAATATTCAGATTAACTATAATTTCGGTCCAATTTGCGATGTTAACTGAGCCCAAGTTAGTAGGCAGGAACTGAAGTTTGAAGCAGCGTGAGATCCTAATTACATTATGCCTGAACACTGTAACAGGGTTCTGCTTAGATGGTAAGATTTATCTTATTTATTTACGGGTGGAGGGGTACAGGTTGCAAATTTGCACCTGATGCACCTGATAAATTTAGTAGACACTTGATGCAGAGATAAATAATGATAATAATTATTGTCGAACAATTAGAGGTCCTACTTAAGCAAAGACAAGGTTCGGACATTGCGGAAGCATTCAAAGGCTCCGCAATCTCAGGGCATCGTCATCACGTCACGCATCGTAACAGATCGGAACGACGCCATGACTCGTCCGGAACAGTGTTGCGTCCGGTAATGGCTAGGATGTCCGTTTATTGCTTGAACAAAAAGGGCAAGGCAAGGGCTAGGCCCACCTTGCGTAAGGCGAAACAGTTAAGGAGGAAACTAAGTCGGGTGAATATAAGGGAGTGTGGGTGCCAACTGCAAGCACTGTGATACTCCGAACACCACTGCGCACTGAAAAGTCGTCGTGGTATATTGTATAGTGAGTGGACATTTACGAAAATCTACACTTTGGGACGACATATTTTGAGAACTTAATGATATATCCTGGTACTCAACCTTGAGACTTTGCAGGATGATTAAGTTTGAGGTAAGAAATAATGAACAAGGGTTAGAACGTGTCGCCTCCGTAGGATGATAATTTAGTACGTATTGAATTCATTCATTGTTTTGAAGTGCTTCACCTACATACATATATTGATATGAGAGCTAAAATCACAATATTGAAAAAAGTTATTCGATGAAAACTTTGTTGTATTCGCAGACTTATCCGCAGTCTGTAAACGACGCTTCATTTGAAGACGTTGTTTACAGATCTGTGAACAGCAATTCTTTAACATTGTACTTTATTCAGGATTTTTGTAACATTATACTACACATGTTTCATAGAATTGACTCACTATACGCTGGACTTACAATAAAACCAAACTGCCCGTAATGCATGGGCCAGGCCCTTTGGTCTCGAGCAGAGCTTTATTCAAGATCTTCTCTGTTGAAGCTTCACCTCATTCATTACCTTATTAGCAGTCGTACTATTCATGATTTATGAGTTCAAATCTTTTAAAATATACGTCATTCATTAACTCGCTTCCGTTCATAAGACACTTGAATCATGCGCGTATCTGTTGTGAGTGACACTTGGTTCCTCAGATTATTAGCTTAGATAATGTGCCTGGGGCGAATCTCCGACTGATATAAGATTACTACTAAGGCACATTATATAAGATTACTACTGCTAAGATGTAGGCCAAATTACAAGCATACAACATGATGTCGTGGTTGCCCAGGTTTTGGTGTTGGCGGCGGTGGTCACTGGCGTGTTTGCTGATCGACCCTCCTTATTGCCCCCTTCTCGCGTCCGTTCGTCCCCTTCGATCCTCCTCCCTGTCTCAACCGTCTCTGACCCAACCGTCCCTGTCTCAACCGTCCCTATCTCAACCGTCCCTGCCCCAACCTTCCCCAGACCCCGGGAGGGATTTGTCGTCCAGAGGGACGACAGTGACGAGCGTAACCTCGTCGCCGGTCTGCCGAACAGTGCACAGACCAGAAGCACGTCGCGCTTCCAGCTTCAGTCGTCACCGTTACCGTCACGCTTCCAGCCGTCACTGGACGATGATGATGACGTGTTTTCGTCGTATGAAGACGAAGACGTTAAGTACGACTTGAGCTGGGACGTGAGTGTCGAAGATAACCACGTCGCTCGTCAGGAAAACCGTCACGGTGACGTAACGCGAGGCTCATATTCGTTCCAACTGCCGGACGGACGTCGCCAGGTGGTAACGTACTACGTTGACGGCCCGTCTGGCTACGTTGCAAAGGTCCACTATGAGCCAGCTGTGAGGCAGCCCCAGCCCGTCGCTCGTCACTCCCAGCCTGTCACCCGTCACTCCCAGCCCGTCATCCGTCACTCCCAGCCCGTCACCCGTTTCTCCCAGCCTGTCACCCATCACTCCCACGAGTCGCTGGAAGACAACTTCAACTTCTGACCACATAACTTGAAGCTAAATTATTTCCCTCCTACCACTACATATATCAACTTATAATCCCTTGCCATCCGGTGACATATAGTGTAATACCAAATTATGTCAAGGTTTCGCTTGATTTCTCTGGCAAAACTATGATAAAGTTAGGAAGCCATTTTTACTAAATTTTTGGTCCCATTAAAAAATCCAGAGTTACTCAAAGCCCAATGGTAGCCCCAGGTCCTTTTAGGAATCCATCGGTTTAGGTCCAAATCCATCCCTTTTCATGCATGTTAGGCCAAGTTTAAGTCTGATGACCAGGATCTTGCCTCCAGTTCATGTGGTTTGAACCGTCAACACTGACTTGTCTTTTCTTCCGTCAAACTTTTATTTATGATAATAAATTATTCCTGCATTATGAATTTTTATATCCTAAGGGATAGTCATTTAACTGACGACGGCCGTCATAATAACTGAGCCAGGTAATGGCTATTGGCAAGTAAATAAAGTTTATACAATTACCGGAGTTACAAGGTCAATGCATCTCAATCTTCCAATTTTTAAATTCCCTAACATTAATTAAATACATAGGCTGTAATTATATCATACATTTACAATTACTCGCAATTGTTCCAATTATACAATGATGAAGCTTCATTGACCGTTCCGTTTTCAATTGAAAGGATTGGTCAATTAATTTTACAGATTTACCTATACATAACTTATTTAATTATCAATCAGCTTTAGGTCAATAAATTAAATGTTCTTGATCTAACTGCATTGCGCATTCTCTATCGAATCGGATTTTTTTCCCACTTTCTTATAAGATAGTTCCTTTGGCCTAACCAATGGGGGAGTTCAATCCATAGAACTGAGCAAATTTGAACGAATATTTCGTAAAGATAATTAATCAATGCTGGAGCGTTTTAAATTGAAATTTCTTTTTTGTTGAAAATTAAAGCTACTGAACCATCGTGTCTGACGTTTGAAACCAGATTTCAATAACACGAACTGCAAAATTCTACTCTGTTTAATAGTTCCTAAATCTCACGCATTTCGTGCCGCAGGCTTACCTCTCTCAGGACTTGAAATGGATTATTATTAAGTTGAATCATTCTTTAACTCGCAAATTGAAACATTGCTTTAATTCATTTGGGCTTCTCAAAGTTCGTTACCAACTATCATAATTTGAACTCTCCCATTCATGGCGATTGCCTTACGTCGGCTTGCTCTTGGCCCTTGGTGAAAAAAGTTTGGAAACCCCCGTCCCCATAAAGGATCTAATAGTGAGCAGTTATTTTGAATTATCATTATCTGTGAAGATATTATTATTATCTTCATTACATTTACCAGCGTTTCTTTCAAAAATGCAGTTGCGATCGGTTGGTTAGTATTAAAGGATGCAAATGAACACAAGGTATGCGTTGCAGTTTATGAAAGACAATAAATTACATAGGGCTCAGAGGTACTGTTGTTTATGTACAAGTAGGCTGGTAGTCAGGTTCTGGTAGACATTGTATGTTACATTAGTTCCACTACCCGCGACGAGGTGCCTGGTATGAAGGACGAGGTGCTTCGTAAGCTGGACGAGGGGCCTCGTACCTCTGCTCCTCAGACTCCTCCTGGTACTGAGCCTCTCCTTCGTAGGACACTTCGGCGACGAACCCTGAGTCACCGTCGACGGAGTACGTCACGGTCTGGCGGCGACCGTCGGGAAGGTCGACGACGTACGAACCCTTCGTCTCATCACCGTCACGAGACTCTGACTGGCCAAAGTTGTTGCCGTCCTCGTCAACCTTCCACTCGAACTCGTACTTGGCTTCGTCGTATTCCTCCTCCGAGCGCTCGGCAGGACGAGGGGCGGAGTATGAGGGACGAGGGGCTTCGTAGGAGGGGCGAGGGGCTGGGGCTGTGTAGCGCGGGCGCTCGTCGGCGAGAGCGCAAGCCACCGCGAGGGCGAGCACAAGGGCGATCTGGCGAGGGGTTAAGTTCGAAGTTAAAAGGAAGTAAAGAGCGCTAGTGAAAGACGCCAGTGGATAGTGCTTGTGAAGAGTGCTGGTGAAGAGCACTAATGAAGAGTGCTAGTGAGGAGCGCTTGTGAAAGTGTCTGGGAGTGTCGAATGGCTCAAGTGTCAAGGTTGTCATAAAAATTGATGAAAGTCGGGAATGAAATTCGGAGCAAGTAGAGAGGCGAGTGTCCGGCTTCTGAGGAATGCGCTAAACTCTTAACTTTATATTTTGCTAATCTATCGTGAGAACATTTCGAAATGAATTTGGATGGAATTGAGGCATATTTGAATGAGACAGTGACCAAAAATGAGTCGGTAGTTGGGCAACGATTTAGTAAAAGAATTTCCTATGTCATTAGATAATATTTTAAATAAAATTCAATATGATAGACGTTCGATGATACCAACCTACCAAACAAATCTGGCGTCCTACAAAATGTAAGCTTTCAATATATGGTTCTATACTGATAATTAATAAGAGTGTTAACCGTCACTATTCATGTTATATTGACGGATACATATTATAAACAATTATGTGTACATACCCTTACTCTTACGACGTACTTGATTCCACAGAATGTACATTTCGATTGAACGTTTAAATTTTGCTGGGCGCTAATTCTAGCCGAACGGTTTTCAATTATTATCCATTTTTTCATAATGGTATCGTGCAAGGTATCGTACTCGAGAGGTCTGCAGTGAGTGACAACCATTAATTGATCCATCTGATTAGCTCCATTAGTCTGGAGCTAATGCCTAGCCATTTCGATACATTGCGTGAGTCCGTTATGTATCAATCAAAAGCTGACATCAAGATTTATCAATTTGAAGTTGAAGCTATAGAGCATGCATCGGTTATCAGCCTACAAGCTATGGATCTTTGTGGATGCCGTGATGATCTATTTAATAATTGTCAAACTTGTTTGTATCTGTGTTAGTGGTTGAAGCCTATTGCAAATATATAGGGGCTGTTGGGGCGACTATCCAGAATATTTATCGTGTCGTGATATTACCTGGACCTGAAATGTTATGCTTAATTTGAAAATAGTTTGGCATTTTAAAACTGAGAAGAGAAGAGGAATTGTGAAATTGAAATCAGATTCAATGATGAAAGATAACATTCGATAATCTCGAAATTATGAAATGAACACGGAATTGGGGAAGATTTCCCGTATGATAGTATTCGGAATGACCGGATTCTGAATGAAAATATGTGGGTAATGGTATTTCATGGTGTTTTAAAGTTTAGAGATTATCTATGCCGTGCAACGCCTCGTTAACCTGCTATCATTAGATAAAATAATCATATGGCGAGGGTACAGGTACTGATAAAATATTGTGTGTCGAGAGGGTAGTATAGGTACTGAGATTATACCTCATTAAGGGGGTAGGGTACAGGTACTGTTAAAATATTGTGTGTCGAGAGGGTAGTATAGGTACATGAGATTATACCTCATTAAGAAGGTACGATTAAGCTGAGTGAAAAAATTGTACGTGTCTAAAAAATAATTTTATTCAGTGGTAGATATTAAGGTGGCTTGGTAGTTTAGACGATCCACGTACCTTGAAGGCAGCCATGTCGTATTGCTGTTCAGTAGTTACTGATGCCCTCGCTTTGCCCTCACCCTTTATATACTCTTTCCTTACTGGCCTCAACCCCCACGCCCCCACAGTTTCCTCAACCCCCTCTACCTCCCCCTTGTTGGGTGTAGTCCAGCTCTCAAGGCTGACTCAAATAAGTTTCATAGGCCTTCCTTTTTATTTTGTACTCCTAGGCTTTACCACAACTTCCTTAGGTAAAAGCGGAGCGTGAACTTTCGACATGTTTCAAGCGTGCTATTATATCGCTTAAGACATTTGTTTTTTTTTTAATTTAATGCCGAAGTTAAAGTCCCTTCACTTTCAAATTCATATTTCCTATATATATCTACTTCAAAAATATTTAATCCAACGATCGTAATGAATATAATAGACAGACTACCATTAAACATATCATATAAACTCTCCGAGAAAAATTAGGTATAGAATGGTAGAGAAAACTCTAAATTTTCATCAGAAGTTAAATAGATTTAAAGGATCATTTCTATATATCTGCAGAAAAATGAGAGTTAGAATCGCACACGCGTTGGGGCGGCCTGTCTTCACAGGGCCTTGACATCCTTTAAATGCATATAGATTAGAATATATTATTTAAATATCTTTACTAAGCTGCATTGTTTATGAAAGGAAACCAATAGATTCTTCTGCCTATTTAAGTCGACTTGTCCTCATGGGATAAATAACATTTATTACAGGATTATTACTATACAAATTCTCATATAAACGCTTATTAATAATGAAATCCGCACATAAATGCTTATCATTAATGAGATCCGCACTTAAAGGCTTATCATTAATGAGATCCGCACATAAANACGTTCACTTATTTTCAATAGTCAATTTTTTGGTCCGCGGAAAAATCACAGAATCAGTCTGAGCTCTGTCTCTTATACACATCTAGATGTGTATAAGAGACAGCATTAATGCTTATCACTAATTATATGCACGCATTAATGCTTATCACTAATTATATGCACGCATTAATGCTTATCACTAATTATATGCACGCATTAATGCTTATCATTAATTATATGCACGCATTATTGTTCATCTAATGATATCGATAGCGATGTATCATTTAGATTCCTCAACTGGGAACTTTTTTTCAATTAGATTATTTGGACGACGAACCATGCATTGTTATCCTAACGCACGGCAAAACCTGTCTAATAAAATGAAAACACCTGTCTAATGAAGTGACAACACATGTCTAATGAAGTGACAACACCTGTCAAATAAAGTGACAACACCTGTCTAATTCACCTGTCTAATAAAGTCACAACACCTGTCTAATAAAGTGACAACACCTGTCTAATGAAGTGACAACACCTGTCTAATAAAGTAACATTTAGAAGTAATTTCATTGAAATCCGGACGCGTTTCTGCCCATCACTATTATTAATCATCGGTAACATATGGAATAGACTTGGAATCATATGGAATCACTAAAGCTCGAAATTGTAAATACAGTCCACGAAATTCTTAAATAAAATGTTCTTAAAAACAGTTAAGTAATGCTGCATTGCTAATCATTTTACGTATTTCCAGATTATTTTGGATTCATGCTTCTATAAGTCGAGTGTCACAATTGCTTCACATTTTTGCTACTTGATGGTTGATAATTAAATTCTGTATCATTAATTTGGGACTGGTGATCGAGCTTGTCGCTGTAATGTTTTCAATGTAAATGTAGTAAGTTTTCTTGCCATGATTTTTTGCTTGAAGTTTAGCAAATTACGCACAAAATGTTGTTTGATACGATTTGGACGGCTGCTGTGGCTGAATAGTTTGAACTAATTATATTGTTGAGTTAGGAGCGTTACCGGACAAAAAGTGAGTTAATAGCGACAAAGAATTAGGAGTGCGTTATGAGCGTCACCGAATTAGGAGTGCGTTATGAGCGTCACTGAATTAGGAGTGCGTTATGAGCGTCACCGAATTAGGAGTGAGATAGGAGCGTTACCGGACAAAAAGTGAGTTAATAACGTCACCGAATTAGGAGTGCGTTTTGAGCGTCACCGAATTAGGAGTGCGTTATGAGCGTCACTGAATTAGGAGTGCGTTATGAGCGTCACTGAATTAGGAGTGCGTTATGAGCGTCACTGAATTAGGAGTGCGTTATGAGCGTCACCGAATTAGGAGTGAGATAGGAGCGGTACAGAAGTAGAACTGAATTTGGAGTTGCCGAAGTGCCGCTCGAATAAGTGCGTTATGAGCGTCACCGAATTAGGAGTGAGATAGGAGCGGTACAGAAGTAGAACTGAATTTGGAGTTGCCGAAGTGCCGCTCGAATATTTCGTCGCTAATTATTTTCATTTTCCTTGATTCGGTACCTTAATTGTTGCTTGTTTTCTGGGAAAAAAATCCGTGCAGCCCGATTCCCACCCGGAACCTCTCATTATTTCTCTTCTTACTATATATCTTCGAGTTCCACTTCTATTTAAATCCAGTAAATATACTTTATACCATGCAACTTTAATTACCTACTCGTTCTAGCGTCATTTACCTACTGGTATTAGTAAATGCAAATCTACATGATTCAGTGCACCTCTTGTTATCTTCCTGCATTTCTTCTTGGCTCCGTACAAATATAATTTGTTACGCTGAGTATTCCAGTCTGTTGAGCCACTGCTGGAATATGCCGGCGCACTAATTCTTTATCTATATAGTGACGAATTAACCGTCGTTGGTGCTACTGTTTTTAAGGGCATAATAGTGATTTTTGTGTATGTTGCATCCTTGGCGCATAATGAGCTGTATGCATACCCCAGCTGGTCAGCGGACACGGGGTTGACTGAATTTCAAACTTCTTCGAAAGCTTAGGTTACAACGTGCCCCAGGCTATAACTTATTTGATACCCGTACTTTAGGAAACATGTCATATCTGTAGCATGCTGCCCTGAACTGAAGTGTATCTAAAAGCCAATATATTGGTGAAGACGATCTTAGCGATTATTTGAAATTGAATTGGACTAATCTTCAGCCTCGAATCTTCCAACTTTGTAGCGAAATTGTATTCGGGATGAGTAAGTGAAAGTCAGTAATGAGTTGAGCTTTATTGATGGGAATAAATTACATCAGGATTGGGGTTCGTTATTTCTGGTCCGCGTTGGTTGGTATTTTAGTTGTCGTAAGCGGAACGAGGTGCCTGGTAGGTTGGTCGCGGGGCCTCGTACCTCTGCTCCTCGGACTCCTCCTCGGGGTACTGAGCCTCTCCTTCGTAGGACACTTCGGCGACGAACCCTGAGTCACCGTCGACGGAGTACGTCACGGTCTGGCGGCGACCGTCGGGAAGGTCGACGACGTACGAACCCTTCGTCTCATCACCGTCACGAGACTCTGACTGGCCAAAGTTGTTGCCGTCCTCGTCAACCTTCCACTCGAGCTCGTACTTGGCTTCGTCGTATTCCTCCTCCGAGCGCTCGGCAGGACGAGGGGCGGAGTATGAGGGACGAGGGGCTTCGTAGGAGGGGCGAGGGGCTGGGGCTGTGTAGCGCGGGCGCTCGTCGGCGAGAGCGCAAGCCACCGCGAGGGCGAGGACCAGGGCGATCTGACGAGGGGGGATAGAAATATAGAAGAAATGATACCAAAATATGACTATATGAACATTTGAAGTGCAAGAAAATAAATTTTAGTTTACTCATGAAAATGTTATTTGCAAATTTTAATTTCTTGGGAAGTATATAATGATGATAATTTAGTATTCGCTATCTGAAAATGGTCAATTAGTAATTCAGTGATTGAAAAAAAAATGAAGTAACAATTTATGGTGACGGCAGAAAGATGAAGGAATCTATAAGTTTTTATGAGAACAATAATAGTGTAAAAGAAATCGATTGAGTGGAAAAGCTGGCTTCATTTGCAATTTTAACTAGTTAAAACTTACAAACAAATAATAATAATGTTATACCTTCACAACTAATATGCTGTGCGCTGGCTTTATTTCGTTCTATTAAATGATATAGGTGGAGAGGGGAGGATTCAACCACGGAAATTTTATATTAAAATTTAAATTTGCATTGCACTTCAACGTGTAGATGTATGCGGGTAGCGTAATATGCGCATCCTCTTAATTTAGAAACTAATTTGAGGACGATGAAGCCTTCGAATAGAAAAACTGGATCTGATTCAATTAAGCATATTAGATAAATGAGATGCATAGGAAAATGTTAGTAGATTGCATAGTACAACAGTAGATTAGCATACAAGTTAGTACACCTTTGGTGCCTAATACTTAATAATAATGGCCTCACATACCTTGAAGGCAGCCATGTCGTATTGTTGTTCAGCAGTAACTGATGCCCTCTCTTTGCCCTCACCCCTTATATACAATTGCTCACACACCATCCCTCACCCCCCTACCCTCACTCCTTCCCTCACCCTTCTGCTCGCTTTACTCCCATTATTTGGATCATCTTTTTGGGGTATAGAAGGTGTCAATTATCCAAGGTTAAGTTTAACATTTTTTTGTGCATCCTTTTGAGCGCAACTTTCTAAAGCAAATAGAGTACACTAAGACGAGACGCATTTAACTTCACTCTTGATACCTTATTTGTTGCTTGTGTTGTCGTTGCCTCGAGATTTGAAGACGAGAAGCGTAAGGGATTATCTTCAAGAGGATTGCAGGGTGATGAGAGAGTGGGGTGAATGTGGTGCTATTGTGGTGTGAATAGGGTGCTATGGTGGTGTAAATGTGGGGTTATGGTGGTGTGAATGTGGTGCTATGGTGGTATGGATGTGGTGATAACGTGGAGTGAATGTGGTGATAACGGAGTGTGAATGTGGGGCTATTGTGGTGTGAATGTGGTGCTATGGTGGTGTGAATGTGGTGCTATTGTGGTGTGAATAGGGTGCTATAGTGGTGTAAATAGGTGCATGGTGGTGTGAATGTGGTTCAATGGTGGTGTGAATGCGGTGCTATGGTGATATGGATGTGGTGATAACGTGGAGTGAATGTGGTGATAACGTGTGTTCGCCACGAGGAACATTCGCCATGGAGGCCACGCGGGTAGCAGTTGCGGTGGGCGCGGTGACTTACGACGTCGCAGTTTCACCGCCATTTTTGGAAATTTTTTGCCCATCTTGCTTAACTTCTTCGATAGAAATTTGACAGGGCGTCGACGGAAACTAAGTTGAACTTGAGCCTAACCTCACGTTGTAGTTTTTATTATCTTAAAACTTCCAAGGTACAAATTCAGCTAGCGTTGAAGTTTGAATGTTAATTAAACGAAATTTTACCCCAAACGTAATTTTCAATTTACTAGGAATAAAACGGGCCTTGGTTCCATCTAAGATCTACGTTACACTATTAGGATACTACAGTTTCTATAATATACAGTACACTTTTGTAAACTATTTAACCCTACTTAGAACTTAACATTCTAGGTATAGATGCCATCATCGTTCTAACGTTTGAGATACCTAAGTTGATCTGACATTAATTGAACGAGTTTTAGCTACAACTTTATTTGCAGCTCCCCCAGTGTAGCTTAGACAGGCATGTAGCTCCCACAGTGTAGCTTCTACAGTGGAGCTGCTGCAGTGTAGCTGCTACAGTGTAGCTGCTACAGTGTAGCTGCTACAGTGTAGCTGCTACAGTGTAGCTTCTTACAGTGTAGCTGCTACAGTGTAGCTGCTACAGTGTAGCTGCTACAGTGTAGCTTCTTACAGTGGAGCTGCTGCAGTGTAGCTGCTGCAGTGTAGCTTGTACAGTGTAGCTGTGACAATGTAGCTTCAACAGTGTAGCTTCTACAGTGTAGCTGCCACAGTTTAGCTCTAATTGTATGTTTCCTACAGCGTAGTTCTTGCAGCGTAATTCATTTAATTTAATTTCAACAATATAGTTACTACGATGTAGGTCATACAGTGTAGCTCTTAAAATATTCGCACCAAAAGGAAAAAATTATATTAGACGACAGTGTGCAAAATCATGGTCAATAATAAATACTATGCAAATGTGCACGCAATGAACTAGAACCATAATCAGATCGCAAGGTCGGAAAAGTATACGAATATGCACGCGCCAAACTCGAATCATTTCAAGAGGCATGACTAAATCGATCGACTGCGCTTTCCTTAGTTCGACCAGCGCAAAAAATGCCCTCAGATCGGCCTGGGCGTGTGGTAGCTTCAAGTTCAGGTTGCGTAAACCTGACCTCAGAAAGCGGGGGCCCCGCCAACCCTCGTAGGAATGCCGCGCTGTCTCTGCCCTCAGGCTGCACTTAACCCCTTATGTGTTGGTAATAAGTAGCACTTGTTCCTACACACAGGCCGGCCTCATTTGGTCAGTAATATGGGCCGAAGTTAATGCTGTTGAATTTTGGTCCAAGTTAATATTGTCTGGCTGGGGTTGAAGTTAATATTCTCTAATATGGGTCAAAGCTAAAATTGTCTAAGGTGAGTGGAAGTTAATATAGTCTGAAATGGGTCGAAGTAAATATTGTCTAGTACGATCGAAGTTAATATTGTGTAATTTTGGTCCAAGTTAATGTTGTCTGGTATGGGTCGAAGTAAATATTGTTTTTTATGGGTCAAAATTAATATTCTCTAATATGGGTTGAAGTTAATATTATCCATGATGGGTTAAAGCTAATATTGTCTCAGATGAGTGGAAGTTAATACTGTCTAAAATGAGTCGAAGTTAATATTGTTTTTTATGGATCAAAATGAATGCTGTCTGATATGGGTCAAAATGAATGTTGTCTGATATGGGTCAAAATGAATGTTGTCTGATATGGGTCAAAATGAATGTTGTCTGATATGGGTCAAACTTGTTATTGTCTTTTATGGCTCGAAGTTAATGTTGTGTGCTCTCGCCGCTGTTCGTGTTGCCGGTATAGAGAGCACATTCACCCGAGCTGAACCGGCATCACCCAACCTGCGGCTAATGTGAAGTATTTAATTTAAATAACTCTGTGTCTCCAGCTCAAATTTCGACACTCAAAATTTTATAAATTTTTAATTATTATTATAAATATATATACTTATTATTTATATAAATAATATTATATAAATAATAAGTATATATAAATAACTCTGAGTCTCCAGCTCAAATTTCGACATGAGACGACGAAATTATTCCAGAAAATCTAAATCTGGAGTTAAGAGGGCACTTCTTGATGCTGGAGTAACTGGATACTACAGATACCTCGGACGATGAGTGTAATGAAGAAAAAACTTACTTCTTTCTGTGTAGGTGATTTCAATGCCCATGTTGTAGTGATACTATAGCTGGTCTAAACTAGTGCGGTCTGTAGGGTGCACAGGACTTTGTCATCACTAGTATCTCATGAATAAATGTCTCTTATGAGATATTTATTCATAAAATATTCGCCGATAGGCTCTTAACATCTGATCTCTTTTTACAGTATATGATTGATGAGATTGTACGTAATTATTATTTGTCATCAAAATATTTATCCTTCCAGTATTTGCCGCAACAGGAATTTTTATCTATAGTATTAACTTTGAACGTATTTACTTCAAAAATTCTTTTCCAAAATTAGTTTTGAAAAGTTTACTCTTTGCACCTATAGTACTGTGCCTCCAAGTATTTTCTCTTCGAATTCTAACCCGAATTCTTCACTACTATGGCAAGTGATCTTATATTATAAAGTATTAGCTAGATTATTCTTCTTTGGGTTACTCAAAGATTATTTGTTTGGAGATTATGTTGTGCTTTTAGATTAACTACTCTTAGATTAATTACTGTTTGATTAATTGCGCCTAGACCAATAGTTCTTATAGGACATATGACTAGTTCCTAGGTGAGCTCTAGTAACGGCAGTTTAAACGTGTCGCCGAGCGTTCCGTGCCGGCATGGCGGGGCCGCTGCGCGGTGGCCACGAATAATTAAGAAGGTCGTAAGTTTTACGAACATCGTTATTAAGAAGGTCGTAAGTTTTACGAACATCTACGCAACCGTGCCAGAATCCTCCTATACCAAACGCAACCGTGCCAGAATCCTCCTATACCAAACGCAACCGTGCCAGAATCCTCCTATACCAAACGCAACCGTGCCAGTAGGCTCCTATAATACGGCCCTGAACTTCACCAATTGTAGGTCTTCGTTAAAAGATTTTTTCAAAGTTTGATGAGAAAAATACAAACTGTTATCACAAAGCAGAGTACGAGCTAAGATTAAATTCTGAATTGATAAGTGATGTTGCATTTATCTTTACAAATTTGTATTTACTTTCGTCGCAAAAATTTATTGTGGATTGCTTGTCCCATGATGTGCTCATATCTTGCCTCAGTTGACGATGTCATATCAACAAAGATGTCACGTATAATAATCGGACTAATTTGCCGTGTGCAGTTACTGTGTAAAGTTATTGTGTGCATTATATTGTTGTTATACAGTTTGAGTGAACAGGGACTGCGTGAAGAGGTGTGTGTAATTTACATTACAGTAGTACTCCAAAGTACACGGTACAGTGGCAATTTACATTGCTAAATGTTACATTCCAGTGCGTATAGGCTGCGCGCAGTCAGTGTTAGGTCGTTGTGGTCAGATTTATTAAGCATTTATTATTTGCTCAAGACAAGTATAAAACAAATTTAGTTAATTTAGACATGTAGTTATTGAGTTGTTACACTGTTAGAAAAAACGGTGAAAAAACGGTCCCACCGGCATCCTAGTGGCCGGTCGCCCCGTGAAAATAAACTGTTTCGCCGTTTTTATCAGATGTTTTACGGATTTCTGGTGTTAAATTGGAATAAAAACTGTGAAACGGTGTTTCTTTTCACGTGCCGACCGGCCACTGAAGTGCCGGTAATACCGTTAACGGTAATTTTTCTAACAGTGTATCATGTACGTGATTTAGCGCGCATCTGATCATAAGTTCATATGGCAGTTGCCTAGTGAGCAGTTGCCATGCAGTTCGGGTAGCAGTATATTGCTTGCTGCAGTTCACGGCCACAATTCGAGGGCTGCTGCAGTTTTTTGCCCTCGTGCCCTCGTTTTTACAGCCCATCGTTGTTCGCACCAGGCTTAATTTTCAGTTAATTTATTCTGAATATCAACAAGCCCCTGATGTTGAAGAAAATAGAAAGTGGATTCATTGAACCAAATAATTAATTTATTTTCCTGTAAATAGAACAATTTCGCTATATTCAGTTATTCTTTGCTTTGAAATTTTTCACTTTTAAATTTATTGAATTATGAATGAGAATTACATTAGACGATGTAAATCAGCTTAATACACTCCCGAAATTCTGTATTTAACTTGAGCTAAGGGAACTCAATAGGCAAGTTTATGCTGAAAATTTACTTTGCTTCTGACGTTTCTGCGATAGTCGTGTCGTCTATTCATCAGTGTTAGTATGGTCGCCAATTCATCATGTCACTTTGCTGTCGTTAGTAAACGATAAACGGAATAACTTTCTTGCAGCTGGACTGGTTATATTTCCGTCTGTTTTGTTACATAACTACTGCACTTCAGAAGTGTTAGATTAGTACTTTCATTTCTTCATAATTTCATAACAAATGGACAGTTGAGCACCTCCTGCCGCAAGTCAGTAACTTTGAAATCTCATTGAAATATTTTGTGTGCGTTTCGTTAGAAGTAAATGAGGGAAGTGGCACCAAATGCACGTAATACAAGCAACAGGTACCTATAATGCACGTAATACAAGCAACAGGTACCTATAATGCACGTAATACAAGCAACAGGTACCTATAATGCACGTAATACAAGCAACTGGCACCTAATGCACGTAATTCGAACGCTTTATTCAAAATTTTAGGTGATAGCTATGAAAATTTTTCAAAATTTTTGGCCAACAAATACAGCGATTATTATTTCTTAACCTTGGGAAAAGCCAAAGCGACGACTTCCACTCCATAAACTGGCATTAGTTTAAAGAATGATTGCGAACAGAATTATCTGGATAACGGAACTAGTGAATGTAGAGTGAATATTAGAAACGAACAACGAAGATAAGGAGTTAAAGAATGTATAATGAATGTTCGACCGTAATAACGAATACGAGGTATTAATACATGTTGAGTGAGTGTTAGACACGATTAACGAAGCCTGAATAGCAACTAGAAGAAGAGCTCTAATGAATGCTGTGTAGATGAATGAGTTCGGTGATGACATGAGGTCAGCGACGGTGAGAGCTGGGCTTTGGCGAGGTCAGTTTAGGGTACGATACGAGACACGTACCCTGCAGCACGTGTCTCGTGCCCTGTGTACCCTGCAGCACGTGTCTCGTGCCTTGTGTACCCTCCAGCACGTNTTCCAAGCAAAATCCACCAATCATAGACAAGAAAATAGAGCGTAAATACTTACGTTCACTTAGCGAGTTTTGAAAGTATCACCCCTAGACTGTTATGCCGACACAAGACTGTAATACCTACAAATATAGTAATGCTGATTTAATTCCACAAACATTTATCTGACGCTATTTCGCGAAAATAACACTGTTCCAGTGACACTTCATTTCAGTGTTGGCTTTGTCTCCCTGGTACTGTTATCTAAACCCTGAATTCATCCCAAAGCAAATTCAGCAATTTCTTTTTGATTTAAACTTTATTGGAGTGGTGCCCCTAAGAAGTAATGGCCTTCTCATATCCATTAATGTTCAGTATTAATTTATTAATTTATTAATTTATTAATAAATTTAATTTTTTTTATTGTGTCATCAGACACAATAATTTATTATTTATATTAATTTATTAATTAATTGTTCAGTAATGACCTTCTCATATTCATTATTATAAAATGAATATTCAGCAATTTCTTTTTGATTTAAACTTCATTGGAGTGGTGCCCTTAGGAAAGAAAACTTCAGCAGGAAGCTGAGGAAAAACCACGAAATGGCCCAGCATAAAATTATTTTTCTTGTCTCTGAGAATAAGAAAACACTTTAAAACTTTCCCACTCGCAGGTCACTTCAGACTCGGACTGTATTCTGCTGGCCCTGGCACTGTCCTGTTGGCACTAGCACTGTCCTACAGAAACTGGCACTGTCCTACAGACACTGGCACTGTCCTGCTGGCACTAGCACTGTCCTGCAGACACTGGCACTGCCCTGCTGGCACTAGCACTGTCCTGCTGGCACTGGCACTGTCCTGCTGGCACTAGCACTGTCCTACAGACACTGGCACTGTCCTGCTGGCACTAGCACTGTCCTACAGACACTGGCACTGTCCTGCTGGCACCAAGGCTGTCCAAGCAGGTAGTCAGGACAGAGGTGGGGGGTGAAAGAGAACATATCAGGTCAAGGTCACCCAGGATTTTTTCTCCACCTCCCTCCTCATCTAGCGTCTTCCTCAAACATCAGGGAAAAGCGAGCATTATTTAAAACTGCTCCTTTAAGTTAACCGGAATCATTAGTCAAATAAATAATTTAGTATGACCAGGAACAACATAATTTAGAAAACGTTTTCTTCGAAGAAAACCTTTATTTCTATGGCTTACCATAGAGGAAGAACGTTATCGAAAAAAATGGTCCTTTAAATCAAGTAATCAAATTTCTTCAAACGAAGATTCCAAAGTATTAATTTCATTAATTTCTAATTTATTCATCATATTATTTGGTTGCCATGTACGAAAAATATCCGCTATAGCGGCAGCGAATAATGAGATGTGCATTTCAATTAAATTACTTACTACAGATCACTGTATAATTGACAGAGGTCTGGTAGTATCGAACATTCCATTATTATCTTATTATTATGTTATTATTTCTTATAATGACATTATGTTGCTTTTATCAAATTATAATTATTAATGAAAAGATAATATTCCATTGTTTTATTGGGCAGGATAGCCCAGTGGTTAGTTCTGAGTACCAAAATTGGAGCAGTGAGGTTCGTGTTCGAGACCGCAACAAGCTGTGAATGTTATGCGATGTTAAGAATCAGCGACAGGCCTAACGGCTTAATTAATGCTGAAACAGCTATATCATAGTTTAATTTATTGTTATTACAATATTATTATTTATTATTATCATTATTATTATTATTATTAGTATTATTATTGAATTTTGTTCAGCATCAGCGTCTATGATTTGTAACGGCTCAAAGATATCATGAAAATACAATTTGAAATGATACCAACTGATCGAATTCTTAACGATAACCAAAAGACCGCACGCCGTTAAACATCAACATCATATTTTAATCTATACCTTCAAAATTTTTCATACTTCCATATTACTTTCACCGATACGTTGATAATTGAATAAAATCATTTATTACTACATAGTAATACACTCACATGTGACATTGCAACGTACTAGTAATGTGGCAAGTATGCAACACTTTAAAGATATATTAACATTTTAATACTTCCTTCACAACATACTTAGGCCATTGTCTGAATTAAATTTTTTACTCAGCGTCAAGGTGCGTGAGGTTTAGAGGCCGAACTCCCGGGTATATGCACATTGAGTGTGGTTATTATATGAATATACAATATTTTAATATTACATTGGAATAACATATTTACCTGCTATAATAAAGATTGTATATATGGCGGCAACTTTAGGCTACCTTCACCTGCTGCGTATGGAATCAAGTTTGCTGGAGACCCAACTTCATTTCATTTGTGAAAGTCATCGGTTAATCAATTATTCCAGAAATCACTAAACACGTACACACACTCCATGAATACACTTCGTGAACTCATTCCATACGCATTCTTTATCTTAATGCCCACTTATTTCCACTCTGTAAAAGGCATTCCATGTACACACTCCATTTGACAAACATTTCATGCACTTATTCTATATATTTTGTACCTTCGCGCACGCCATACATCCACAGTGTACACGCACTCCATGCACACAATTCGTGACTTCATTCCATACACTCTCTAACTTCATGCATGCCTTAAATACACTCCGCACGCACTCACTCCCTACACTCTCTACCTTCGTGCACTCCGTACTTCCTCTCCGTTCATGCACTTCCTGCACTTATTCCCTACACTCCACACCTCCATACACTCCGTGCACTCATTCCCTACACTCCATACCTTCGTACACTCCGTACTTCCACCCCGAACACGCATCTATAGGACAGCGCTGCGGCTGTCATCGTCTCAGCAGTAAATTCCATTACAAATGTCGTGCAGATAAGAAGAACAGCGAGGAAATAAAGATAAGAAAGAAAAGATAAGAAGAACAGCGAGGAAATCCTGCGTGTTGTTCCAGGTTACCTTGGATGTAGCGATACCAGTTAGTCTGCTCCTTAATAAATACCTTAACGTTCAATGTATATGCGTTAGACCACAACACTTACTTTCGCTATATTCTATATTACCAAAAAATAACGCTACCTTGGATGTAGCGATACCAGTCAGTCTGCTCCTTAATAAATACCTTAACGTTCAATGTATATGCGTTAGATCAAAACACTTACTTTCACTATATTCTATATTACCAAAAAAAATAACGCTCATTACATGCGATATGTTTCGAAATAATTACTTTTATTTCATGCAATTATGAACTGCAAATAATTGCTCTACAATAATACCAAGCCGAAGAAAAAATGATTGAATATACGAAATACCAAACTCTCAGGAAAAATTATTGATCTTTTTGTCCAAATAATAACCCACATTCTTACCCACTGTAGGAATACAGAGTGGTTATAATGCCACTGAATAATGCCTGTTAAGGAGTCACCTTGCATGGCATGATCAATCACCTACACAAAAAAGCATAGGTTATAATCCTGCAACAATAATGCGTAAAGAATTATAGGATGTAAAATCACTATAATTTGATTTGGAATTAAATCCGACGTAAATTTCATGCGAAATTCATAGCACTCATTTTACCTAATTTACAAACTGAATCTGATAACAGAATGAGTTGCAGCAATCCATTAGAATTATTCTGGAAATTTAATATAATAGCGCGCTGGGCGGACGCTTCTAGTTGGCCGTTAAAGATCAGGGGCCATACTTTCAAAAAAAGTTAAGAGATCGTAAGTTCATCAGCCAATCATTGACGGCCTCGCAAGCAAAATCCACCAATCATAGACAAGAAAATAGAGCGTAAGTACTTACGTTCACTTAGCGAGTTTTGAAAGTATCAACCAATCATAGACAAGAAAATAGAGCGTAAATACTTACGTTCACTTAGCGAGTTTNATATGTTAAGGAGATATGGTATTGAGATATGGTATTGAGATATGGTATTGTGATATGGTATTGCCATAAGGAATGTTGTGACAAGGTATCCGGCAATACCAGAAAGTAATCTTGATACCCTTTGCCAATGGTCTCTATTGCAACGCTACCTCATCGAGATGTAGCGCAAAACAACGGGAAATTTTAAACACAGAAATAAAAAATATATATTTAAAGTTTTTGCTCTAAGAAAACTTGTATGCATGTAATTTATGCCTGTATGGCACACAAATATCTCGGTAGTCGGCACCACTGTGTGCGAAGAGTGGTTCAAATCTCTGCCCTTACCTGCATGTAAAGAGAATGGTTTACATATTTCTCTGCCCCATGCACTCTATACAGAGAATGGTATGAATCTATATGCATCGCTCTCTGAATCCTTATGCTCTGAAATTTATGGTTGTATACAAACGTTTTACAAAAGAAAAATAACCATTTGAAATGCATAAGAGATTTTAAGAATATTTTTTCCATCTCTCCGTTTAATATAGCGTTGTGTAGGTTATATATTCATCCATCAAAATTCCTTCTCGCAACAAAAAAAAACTAGCGCATTTTCTCTGGTTGTGGATTAATATCCATTCATTTCATGGTATTGATTCATTTGCTTACATTTACTTACATTGAATGAATTACTTACCTATATACATTACCTATTAATGCATCTTAAGCGTGCGATAGATTTCTGTCAAGAATTCTCCATTTTCATAGATAATTCTTAAACTCGAATTTTTACTGTTAATAATAATGAGTACTTTTTACCGTTAATAATGAGCAGTAAATAAAGTTGCATGAATGACAACAATAAAAATACGTCAACCAATTTGCTGGAATTGCTTTCAAATTGCTAGATCGAAATTGCTTGGTAGAACAACTCCACAAACGTCAAGAAGAAAAGTGCGACTTCAGAAGAGCGTTAGATGGCACAGCATCACCTAAATGGTGCTGTTTTGAAGCAAATAATATTATTATATGATTTATTCTCATATTCGAAATATATATTCCATCGTATATCCTCAAAATTGCTCACGAGAAACAAACACTAACTCGGAATATCTTCAAAAAGAACAGCACTTCCCCAGAGCAGCACCTCATAACATAACATAACATAGTGATGTCGGCGCTGAAGTGTAGGCCTGATGTGGCCTGTCGCCGATTCTTTTCCTTTTCGTGCCTTGTTCATAGATCTAAACTCGTGTCATTTGACCGGATCTTTTCATGACTGGCGATAGTTTGAAGTAACTACTAGACTTCCACCGGGTTCGATCAAATCTGAACATATATTTTTCCATAGCTTTATCTAATCTGTTCTTGAACGCGTTCATACTTGGAGCGCCAACGATGTCATCGGGGAGGCTGTTCCACATGTTGGTGATTCGAAGCGAGAAGAAATTTTGTCGCGTGGAGAAGTTGCAGCGCAGTTACAGCTTCATACATTAGAACAAATCCTAAAATTGGATTAACATGCTACAGTAAGGCTAACTGTACCAGCTGATACGCTTAAGTTGGTACCGGAACTTCGCAAAACAGCCTCAGAAAGAACTACACTTTTTCACGACAGCCTACTGTGATCAGTTGAAATACGCAAAACAAGAAGCAGACTAGGTACTAAAATTTGTCATCTCATTGCTGTTTAATTTTAATTTCTAACATCATTCAGCGTGCCATCATCGAGCATTTATAATTTACCCTAAGCTTGTCTATTAACCGTTTCGTTGAGTTAACTTGATGTTAACCGTTACGAAGATCTTAATTAGGATGGTCGCAAGGTGGGAGGTGGCATGAAAGGTTCTTCAGCAAAAATGCCCTTAATTAACGTCGACTTTGCATGCAATTCCATCATCACAATCTAAGTTATTCCTGTTTACCAAATTGCTTACTTTACCAAATTACCCAATTACTTTTTTTGCCACGAATTTGGATTTATGGCTATCGCGGCACCGTTGCACCGTCGTTGTAACAATGATAGCAATTGAGAAATTTTGACGAGGCAGATAAGAAAAGAAAGATTTCTTGGGAATATTGAAGGCTTAAAAGTCCTCTGTAGTCCTGGGCCATACTTTCAAAACTCGCTAAATGAACGTAAGTACTTACGCTCTATTTTCTTGTCTATGATTGGTGGATTTTGCTTGAAAGGCCGTCAATGATTGGCTGATGAACTTACGATATCTCAACTTTTTTTGAAAGTATGGGCCCTGGAAAGTAGGAAAACGTTCCTTTAATGGAAAATGTTTAGAAACTGATTCATTCTATATACGTGGCATTTGTTTGATTTTCATAGTTGGAGGAGCTCGAGTAGATCCGATAGACTCGAGTCGATTAACTGGACATGAGTCCACTTGGTCGAATTTATCAGTGTGCTATATTGGTTTTATTTTTGGAAGTGTTCCAAAACACAAGCTTTTTCTCAATACGAATTTGGTAACAGGGAACAACGACCGAGTAAGATAATATTTCTATATGTGTTCATTATTTTGTTTGTTAATTTCTAATGTCTCATTTGAAATGGGAGTTTAAGTGATCCAATTACGAAAGGGCGATACACTCAGAAGTCTGTTGAAGCACTACAGAAACCCTAAAAAAATTAAAAAAAATAAAAAATTCAATTTTATTTTTGTAAGCTCCATGTTACAGGCAAGTTTGCTCCACCCTAACAAGGAAACTCAATGTTTTCAATATAATACAAAACGCAATAAATAAATCGCACAAAATTATTCGTTCGACGTTCGTTGTTGAAGCCAGCACGACTCTCGACCATTAGACCTCGGCCATCAGACCGCAACCATCAGACCTCGACCATCAGGCCTCGACCATCAGACCTCGACCATCAGACCTCGACCATCAGACCTCGACCTTCAGACCTCGACCATCAGGCCTCGACCATCAGGCCTCGGCCATCAGGCCTCGACCATCAGACCACAACCATCAGACCTCGACCATCAGACCCCACGCAGACACTCTGCTCGTCACATGCAGACCATGAGGCACCAGGAACACGTCACGAAACAATCGGTCTGACGTGTGACCATTCGATGCAGGCATTTTGACGACGTGGCGCCTCGTCATGAAGAAGGCGCACGGTGTGGCAGCAGCGGATGGTTCCATCGTTCATGCCTATTGGATGAGGCGTTCCCGATGCTCAGGTTATTCCTTTCAGTATTTGGTGATTTGGGATCTTAGTCATCAATTTCTAGATAGGGTAAATGGTAAATGTATAGGTTATTCTATTCAATTTTAGGAATTATGACCAAGTTATAGCTCAAGGTAAGCCCTTGAGTTATGATCAAGGTAGGAGAGGTCAAGATAATTGGTAAGTGAGGTTAGGTTAGAGCAGATGTGGTCAGGTCGAAGTCGTAGTGGTAGTGACGTGGTAATTAGAAACCATAGGCGGCCAGAAGGCTGTTGGCCGCGCTGGGACGAGAAGCAGGACGAGGAGCTCTGTATTGCTGACGAGGGGCAGGACGACGAGTGGTAGGACGAGGTGCCGGACGACGAGTGGTAGCTGGAGCCTGGTACACTGGGCGTGGAGTGGTAACTGGAGCTTGGTACACGGGACGAGGAGCAGAGTACTCCCTGGAGTCAGGGAAGCGAGCCTCGCCTTCATAGTTCACCTCGGCGATGAACCCTGAGTCACCGTCGACGGAGTACGTGACAGTCTGGCGGCGACCGTCGGGAAGGTCGACGACGTAGGATCCTCTGGTGTCGTCTCCATCACGGGACTCCTGCTGCTGGAAGTTGTTGGCGTCCTCAGCGACCTGCCACTCGAAGTCGTACTTAGGATCCTCGAAGGAGTCTTGGTAAGAGGGACGGGGCGCGGGGCGTGGGGCGCTGTAGGTGGGGGTGGGTGCCGGGCGGGGTGCGTTGTAGGTGGGGCGAGGTGGGCGGTATGTGGGGCGGTCACCCGCTACTGTTGCCACCACCAGAAACAGAACGCATACCTGGCGAAGAGGGGAAAAGAAGATTAGGCTCCGAAGTGGGTGAAACTGGGTCATAAAGTGGGTGAAACTGGGTCCTTAAGTGAGTCACACTTGGTTCTAAAGTGAGGCGTACTTGGTCTTAGAGTGTCCCACTTAGTCCTAGAGTGAGTCACACTTGGTCCTAGAGTGAGTCATACTTGATCCTAGAGTGAGTCATACTTGGTCCTAGAGTGAGTCACGCTTGGTCCTAGAGTGAGTCACACTTGGTCCTAGAGTGAGTCACACTTGGTCCTTGAGTGAGTCACTCTTGGTCCTAAAGTGAGTTACACTTGGTCCTAGAGTGAGTTACACTTGGTCCTTGAGTGAGTCACACTTGGGCCTAGAGTAAGTGAAACTGTGAAGGTCAAATATACGATTCAAGTGAGAATGACTGTAACTGTGAGTTGATCAGATTCATTGGTCCAAAGTGAAATTAATTGAGTGTCCAGACTACCAGACTAGCTAAGTCAAAGTCAGGCATCGGCTACAAACCTCTCCTGGATGGACAGTTTTTGTGCGTGAGTTTTAGACAGGCGGGTTTTGTTACCATGGAACTGCATCATGTAATTGATCTGTCCTAAATGGAGTTAGATAACCTCCTAAACTTCCTAATGCTATAGGACTCATTTATTTGCAATCAGAGTTCATTATGATAAAATATGAGGAATCTGAGCATCCATCGTGATTGCGAAGGAAAATTATGTAAAATGATGCACAAGTGAGCAACTAAAACAATTTTTTCGACGTGATTGCATCTATCACATTGGTTACAGTAGATAATAAAAAAATTAAGATTAAACTCGGATTTTAGTAACTAGAAAATTACCAATCGAGAATAATCTTTGGTTTTATTAGCTCCGCAGAAAGATTAAAATGAGAATTATCTTGGGACTTAGTAACTGTACATAACTACTGAACTGAGAAAATGCTTTGCTTGACCAGCGTGGTTTCGCTCAGGCAAGTTACGACGGTACGACGTAGACCTTCAATTCTTTCGGAAACATGTCAAGAAACACATTTAATCTTTTATCATTGTTCTGTATATTTTGAAGTGAACACGAAAATAATTCAATTCCTGTTGCCAAATTTCACACACGTCTTTCGTCAGTCTTGTATAAAAAGTGTTATGTTTACTTGACCCTGAAGCGGAGTAGCCATAACGTCAGTCATCTAGTAAAAGTGTTTTTGTTTTCTTGACCCTGAATCGGAGAAGCCATAAGGAAATGCTCCCAATTTGAGCGGCATGAAATGCGGCAGTTTGGCAGCGACAATTTTGAAAGCATACGAGATGAGAAATGCGTTCCACCCTACGAGGTCATGTGAAGCATTTCGCATGATTTTTCCCCATGTCATGGATAGAATATTATTAGAGATTTCCAGTCGGAAAATTCTCTATCGTTACATAAAATAGAAGCATTTTGGTATTCAGGTTCACAACCTTCTCTAAAAAGTGAATGCAATTTTTATTATTATTTATCATGAGAGTATTTACTTACTCGAACAGTCCGTCCCTCCATGCCCTCTATCCCATTAGCTCCTTTTACTGCTCCTTTATCTCCCTCTTTTTGCCTCTCTTTATCTCCCTCTCTTTACCTCTCTTTCTCTCTCGCTCTTTGCCTCTCTTTATCTCCCTCTCTTTGCCTCTATTTACCTATTTCAATTCGCTCAAACCTTCCTGTTCATCTACGCGTTGATGACTCAAATGCAATATGCGCCATTCATTTATTTTAATCATCATTCATAATATTACCTAATAAGATGAAATTAAAGATAATCATAAAAATTATGTTAATGATGCTGACTATGATCGCATACGAACAATTTTAAAATACGACCTCGTTTAACTAAAGACTCGGAGACTAACAACCTGATGGATAAGATTGCTTAGGATATTTATAGAAGAATATTTGTAAGATAACAGAGCAGTATTAATGGTACAGTGGTACCATTATCATAAAAGATGATGGTATATATATGGTATATATATATATATATATTATGATGGTATATATTATCATATACCATCATAAATTCATGTGAAACTTTAATTTCATTCATTCAGTTTTCAGTTTTTCTGGGGTCGTAATCAAGATTTCAATGAACAATAATGCATGACGAAATTATTTTTAGCAGGGCCCAGGAAAACGTTATATTTTGAGGTTATATTTTCTCATGTTTCTGTGAGTTTTTGTCAGAGTAAATATTTTTTTTGCCGGTTTATTGGAAAAAATTTATGGCATCAAATTGAGTTATTGACTGCGGACACTCCGATGCTCTTTACCCCATAACAGCCAAAATACATAATAAATGATAGCTCTCTGCCTTTCTATCATTTCATCCGTTACAATCATTTCACCCGTTGCAATCGTCTCACCCGGTACAATCATTTTACCCGTTGCAATCATTTCCCCCGTTGCAATCATTTCCCCCGTTGCAATCATTTTACCCGTTGCAATCGTCTCACCCGTTGCAATCATTTCACACGTTGCAATCATTTCACCCGTTGCAATCGTCTCACTCGTTGCAATCATTTCACCCGTTGCCATCGTCTCACCCGTTGCAATAATTTCACCCTTTGCAATCATTTCACACGTTGCAATCATCTCACCCGTTGCAATCGTCTCACCCGCTGCAATCATCTCACCCGTTACAATCATTTCACCCGTTGCAATCATTTCACACGTTGCAATCATTTCACACGTTGCAATCGTCTCACCCATTACAATCATTTACCCGTTGCAATCGTCTCACCCGTTGCAATCATTTCACCCTTTGCAATAATTTCACCCGTTGCAATCGTCTCACACGTTGCAATCATCTCTCTTATTATCAGGATTAGATGATTGCTTTGCCCTATTCTTACTGACAGGCAATCTGCTAAATCAAAGCGCCCCCCCCTCCCCTGACGTTGTAAATTAAAAAAAAAATTCCCTCTGAGGCTCAAAAAAAAGACTCCAACCTTATTTTTTTGGTTACTTTATCTAAGCCTTGCTCCGTGCAATTTTTTTTAATCTCTGAAATATATCCTGAAAATGACGAGTTTTCAAAAAATTGCCAGTATTTTGAGTAAAGATTGGACATATTATGAGAAATTCATTGTAGGAATCTGTAAATTTCCTCATTTTGCGGAATTTCCTTCACATATTTTTAAAATTAGAGCCTGCCGTTCATAATTACCTCTAAGTGAGGGTGAAAGTGATAGTTAATATACAGAATACTATAGAATATTAATATATTGTATAATTAATAAAGGGAATACAATGGAATACAAATTGACCTGCACCAATTCAACCCCATGAGTATCACATACCACCAATTAATTAAGAAAATTTCTAGTTGAACTAATAAAATAAATTGAATCGGGAATTAATATACTTTTTTTATTTACTAGAAATAAAATTTATTTGACAGAAGATATGTATACTCTTTGACCTCCGGTTAGTTTTTCCAACTGCCCGCTGCCACTGCGATGACTACACATTTATCAACTTTTTTGTAAATTAAAAATTGATTGTTAACTCGTAA
Organism: Hyalella azteca; assembly: GCF_000764305.2. Classification (NCBI taxonomy): domain Eukaryota; kingdom Metazoa; phylum Arthropoda; class Malacostraca; order Amphipoda; family Hyalellidae; genus Hyalella; species Hyalella azteca. The sequence continues at coordinate 179,590 of NW_025938798.1, read as the reverse complement.
TTTCATTATATTGCTCCCATTTCTCACCTTAGACAACATGTTGAAGGCGAGAGGGAAAGATGTGGTGAGCACGGAGACTGTACGTCAACTGATGACCTGGTCCTGCTTACCCGGCTTTATATAGGCAGGTATGACCTTACGTGGAGCAGTGCCGCCCTGGGCATGGAGGTAAGCAGGTGGGCGCTCCCTCGCGCGGCTGACCTCTCCCGTGACGTCACCCGACCCACCGACCCCGCTTTCCTCGACTTCCATCTAGACCATTTGTGGGCGGCAGACCTAATGTTCGTTAAAGCAATAGTCCGTTACACTCGCCCTGCAAGCATGGCAATCGCCTTCAGGGTCTGAAATAACTGGAACACAGACACTAGAATGTGCGAACACTCTTGCAAAACACTGGACACTCTGCATGCGCTGAAAACTTCCTTCATTCTGCTCATTCTGGTCACTCTGAACAGTGAGTTCGCTAATCACTATGTTTCTTCTATAATACTGGAAATTATACATATTTTTCTCACTCCGCGCATAGAATAGAATAGAAGTGTCGGCGTTGAAGAAATAGGCACATGGTCTGTTGCCGATTCTTGAATTTTTCGTGACTTGATTCACAAGGGATCCGGCCTTTGGAACCCGATCTTTCCATAACTGACGATTGATTGAGATAGCTGCTGGACTTATTGCCTGNGTGCACAGAGCATGTACAGTGCACAGAGCATGTACAGTGCACAGAGCATGTACAGTGCACAGAACATGTACAGTGCACAGAGCATGTACAGTGCACAGAGCATGTACAGTGCACAGAGCCCCGATCATGCACACTACACAAGGCATGTGCGGTAATTTTTCATTACATATCAGTACGCAGGTTAGGTCAGCAAACCGATGGCATTGTTTCCTGTCCATGGAACTTCGGTAGGAAAAATTATGTAGAAAAGGACGCGTTTGTCGGCAAGGCAATAAATTGTCAGAAATGGAATTAGAATTGGACAAGCTGCTGGGAGTTGACCCACATGTTTCTGGCAGTTGACCCACATCTCTGCACTCGCCAAGCATCTTTTTCTCGCGTACTTCCACTTCTGATTTTCACTTTTGGCCAGGAAGGCAAACTGGGCGATTTAAAAAATCGCCTCAAATTCCGTCAAGGTCGGAATTTGAAACGTTCGCTTTCTGCTCTGCGACGCCTTGCTTCGGAGTGTACATGTTTATGCATTATTTATGATATAAAATATACGTGTAAATATTGTATGATATTTGTATACAAATGCTTTAATTATTGGTATAGTTGGGCCGAAGCCATTCATTAATGCAAATTTCGTTGAAGACCAGAGAGTATTTATAATAAAAAATTTTCTTTTTGTTTTCCTCAATTCGACGAAGTAGGCTTCTGATGGGACTCGAAAATTCATACTTGAAAATGATATATATGATGATAAGATAATAATGCAGGTTGCATGTTCGAAACGTTGTAAAACTATAATGAAATGTCCGGTGTGAACCTTATATTTGAACTTTAGAATCCTATCAGATGCCTAATGCGCTGAATTGAGAAGAGTAATAACAGAATTGTTAATAAGAAATACTCTCTGGTCTTCAACGAAACTTGAATAAATGTTTTCATTATATACATTGACTTTGGATGGATATTAACGTTGAAACAAACAAGCCTGATCATAAGCGAGACTTTTTTAATAGATTATAACTTTCGAATAGATCCGCTAACATTATAAGACAAGAGGTCGAATTATAAATACTTGGGCCTATACTTTCAAAAAAAGTTAAGAGATCGTAAGTTCATCAGCCAATCATTGACGGACTTTCAAGTAAAATCCACCAATCATAGACAAGAAAATAGAGCGTAAGTACTTACGTTCACTTAGCGAATTTTGAAAGTATGGCCCTTGGTTTACAACTGAACTCAATTTTTTCTTAATTAGAAATGTAAAACTATTGTCCAAATAAAACGGGCTAGTATTGTGCTTCAAAAACATGTCAAATGGCTACTACGCTGGACATTCAAACATTGAAAGATTTTGCAGGTTTTAAGACCAAATTTTCGTTTAAATATTATTGGTGCAGATTTTAGCCTACCTGGACAATTAATTTAGCCACAATGTTCTTCTACACATGTACACATACAACACAATGTACACTCTACACATGTACACATACAACACAATGTACACTCCACCCATGTACACACAACACAATATGCACTCTACACATGTACATACAACACAATGTACACTCTACACATGTACACATACAACACAATGTACACTCTACACATGTACATACAACACAATGTACACTCTACACATGTACACATACAACACAATGTACACTCTACACATGTACACACAACACAATGCACACTCTACACATGTACATACAACACAATGTACACTCTACACATGTACACACACAACACAATGTACACTCTACACATGTACACACAACACAATGCACACTCTACACATGTACATACAACACAATGTACACTCTACACATGTACACTCTACACATGTACATACAACACAATATACACTCTACATGCATCCAGTGCAAGGTCTCTGGGAAAGTTCGATCCACAAATTCCAACTAAGCGAACAAAAAATCGATTTGGATCTCGCGCTCAGCTTCTCCTAACCAAGAATATTTTTTAGGAAGAATATTTTTTTTTCCAAGAAAAATATTTTAACCCAGACACCTAACGAATATATATATTTCATCTCTAACTCATATCATACACCAGACACCTGACGAGTGGGTGAAACTGTATAGTCATAAAACGCTTTAGCAAGTCTCTTTAATCGCTTTAACACGTTACTCCGATTGCTTCAACTTGTCCTATTATTTCATTTTTTGTACTGTTTTTAAACAAGGTTGCCAGACAGTCATTTTTTTCGGACAAATTCCGTGATTTAGTTTTTCTCAATTGCGTTGGCCGGCTAAAATTTATGATCGGGGTACTTCCTAATTAAATGTTAAATACTGCAAAAAGAAAATAAATGAAACTTTTATAGCGGAACCTACAAATAAACTAAAATATATTGAGTTATCGGCCTTTTTTTTTGTTCTCGGATTTGGCCGATTTTAGGCAACATGAATTATGTACAACTAGGTCCTGGAGAAATACATTTCGTGGTACGCATATGTACCACTTCGGAGTCAACGAGTTAACTTTAACATCGAGCATCGCTTCAACTTTAACTTTAAACTTTCCGATAAATACGCTAAAAATATCAGATATCGAAGGCCAAGCGCTGTTGTGGTGAAATTTTGAGATGAACGCTCGAGTTGTTAAGATCGCTTAGCCAATTCATTATTAAAGCGCTGTCGCTCGTAACTAATGTTTGAGAACTAATTGTGCTGGTGATCTTTATGTTGCGGATAACACCGTTAAGGGGCTAAGAAGCAACTTTCATTGTTTTAAATGGTTTTCAAACCACAGGTTTGGCTTTAAATCCCCGAAAAAACGTTATTCTATGGTTTTCAAACCATGGGTTTGGCTTTAAAACCCCGAAAAACCGTTATTCTGTGGTTTTCAAATCATGGGTTTGGCTTTAAAACCCCGAAAAACCGTTATTCTATGGTTTTCAAACCATGGGTTTGGCTTAAATCAACTCCATTACTGAAACCATTAACACGCTCTGCCTGCTATAATTGTTATATTATTAGGGTTCAAAATTGGGTTACGCATGTCTTAATGAATTTTGTAGTATATTCTTTACTTATTTCTTCAATGGCTCCATGGAGTAAGTCCGCATGCCACTGCTAACATGTACGAAGAAGAATGTGAGTCAGCACGACTCACTTGGAGCAGCCATCGGAGATTACTAGCTAGGAAAACTAGAGGATCTGGTCGACGGCATCTGGAGAAGCTAGTTGTTGGGAAGCGTGGAAATTGAGTCACCTGTGACAACAGTAGCCCCGATAGTTTATAATGATTAAATACACGATTAAATATTTATCTAAATTATTATTTACTTCATTTTTCAATGCAAAATATTGTCCAACGCAAATTATTTTCAAATGCAAAAAAAAACAAATTAATTAATAATTTATAAATTATTTATCAGTTTTAGCGTCGTGATTTTTTCAAGACACTTTGTGCCTCAGCGTCGAAAATATAGGCTCCATAAAGACATCCATTCATGCTCTAAATGAATAGAAATAAGGAAACTGCCCGAAAATTCACTTACAAGCGTTCGAAGTTCTCCACCAGCAATGTATAATTTGACGAGCTTGTTATACGACATTGACCGTTATAGCTTGTTGTTATATACGACATGATCGTTATGTTATACGACAAAGAAATTTGACGAGCTTGTTATACGACATTGACCGTNACCTGTCTCTTATACACATCTAGATGTGTATAAGAGACAGACATTGACCGTTATAGCTTGTTGTTATATACGACATGATCGTTATGTTATACGACAAAGAAATTTGACGAGCTTGTTATACGACATTGACCGTTCCTATAGCGGCGACATTGTGTTTGTTATAACTACCAAAAAGCTTCCTTCATGCAGCGGCCGCAGCAGTGCTACGGAACACACGCTAAACTTTCATGAAATTCAACCGCGTTATGTTTTTCGTGAAAATTGTTAGGAATTATCAAGGTTTGTGTACAGTGCATAACGATGATTTTTTTTGTTTAAATTCATTAAGTAATTCAAAGAAAAGTGAAACAATCAGTAGAGTAATTGAGTTCATCTATCGGACGGAGAACTTTTTAGAACTAATTGAATCGGTTGGATGGCCATATTGTTTGAATTAAATAAAATTATGATAATTAATGCACTTGGAATAGATCTCCATTCATTCTGTTCTGTGTCATAAATAAAAACTACTAAATGGTAAATGTAACATAAACTGTTTTAATTTGATCACAGTGCAAACAGTAATAAAGTTTTAATGGGGTCTCGCCCTGCATAATCTGCATCGATCGACCAAGACACGTTTGACCAGCTAATGGCCTTAACCCTCATGCATTTGGATAAGATTCGCTTAAAAATAACCACGTTTGCCGTATTTCGCAAACATTCCAACGGTGCTTGAAAGTTCCTTTAATCACCATTCTTCTACCATGATGGATGCAGCAACGATGAAGGTAGTCGAGTGCGGTTGGACAATAGAATAGAATAGAAGTGTCGGCGCTGAAGAAATAGGCCCATGGCCTGTTGCCGATTCCTAAATTTTTCGTGACTTGATTCACAAGGGATCCGGCCTTTGGAACCCAATCTTTCCATAACCTTTGGAACCCGATATAGGCCGATATAGGCCTTTGGAACCCGATCTTTCCATAACATTTGGCCGATATAGGCCTTTGGAACCCAATCTTTCCATAACTGACGAGGCGAGGCAACTGACAATAGGGCGGTCCCAACCCCCCCGGTTAAAATCTTAGCCGTATTACGGTTGATCACAGTTCGGACTTTCAAATTTATGAACTACAATAGGGCGGTCCCAAACCCCCCGGTTATCGAAATTTGAATTACAAATGCAGACAAGGACATCGATTTTCAGTTAAAAATTAATTTCAAGATAGAGAATGTTGCTCAAAAAGAAGTTTGTGAATGCAAGTTTGGTATTTTAATTATTATTATCAAATTATTGTCTATTAATAACAAAAATGACTGTTTTTCTCCAACAATTTCCGTTGCGTAAATCCCAATTTCTATGTTTTAGAGACCTGGAATTTTCAACATTAAAAACATTTATAGCTGTCGCCATCCATTAAAGACGTTGGGCAATCGCACTTAAAGAAATGATTAGTGAACTTACATTTTTTAATGCTCACTAATTCTCCTTAATTATTAGTGATATGCGACTAGACCATAAAACCAAAACTGTGGAACCAAAAATTGGAAAAATAAAATTAGATGATGTTTTCCGCGGTCTCCGCACGTCGATGAAGGAAAACCAAAAAATCGTATATAAGAGAACATTTTAATTTTGATTGAAAAAAGTAATGAGTGAAGAAGTGCTAGATAATGGACTAAAAAGCCCTAATAAGAGAACATTTTAATTTTGATTAATAAAAATAGGTGCAGGAGTGCTAGATAATGGACTAAAAAGCCCCAATAAGGAACATTTTAATTTTGATTACAAAAATAATTAGTGAAGGAATGCTAGATAGTGGAATAAAAAGTTCCTTTAAGAGGACATTTTATTATTGATTGAAAAAAAATAATTAGTGAGTAGTGCTAGATAATGGGATAAAAAGTCCGTATTAGAGAACATTTCATTTTTTATTAAAAAATAATAAGTGAAGTAGTGCTAGATAATGGAATAAAAAGAGCAAGAGTAGGGTATAAATTTGAGGGCAAAGTACGATTACTAGTCTAGTGAAGTGAATAGTACTAACGAAAGTAGATCGAAAGTAGAGTGAAATTTAGCGAGGGTAGAATGCTCCCAGCGTGAGGTGTAGGGATGTCGAGGGCAGACTGAGGGGTGAGGGGAGCAGCACAGGGCGTGGTGTCCCTCACGTCGTTCCCTCGTTGCCGCCCTCGAGCCCAGGGCCTATACTTTCAAAAAACTAAAGAGATCTCAAAAAACTAAAGAGATCGTAAGTTAATCAGCCAATCATTGACGGCCTTTCAAGCAAAATCCACCAATCATAGACAAGAAAATAGAGCGTAAGTACCTAAGTTCACTTAGCGAGTTTTGAATGTGTGGCCCTGAAGGCGAACTTCCTCTCAGCGCTGCCGGGGCGTCGCCGAGTTTTTCTGCAGAGCGCGCAGGAAGTAAAACATTTTAGAGCGCACGCATTTTTGAGACGATCATTTCGATCAACTTATTACAGATCGAAGGTTTGTAGTGTGCTTAAGTGTGAATGCGTGCGGTGATGAGCGTGATTATGAGCACGGGTGAGGGTGATTGCGTGCACAAGTGAAGGTTAGTGCGTACGACGGTAGACAGAATTTCGTACGCGGGTAAGAGTTCTTACGCGCGCTGAGTTACATGCACATATGAGAGTTCGTACATGCACATATGAGTGCAATTTCATGCACTTGTGAGCGCAATTTCATGCACATGTGAGCGCAATTTCATGCACATGTGAGCGCAATTTCATGCATTTGTGAGCGTAATTTCGTACACAGCTGAGCAAAATTTCGTGAACGTGTGAGCGCAATTTCATGCACATATGAGCGCAATATCATGCACATTTGAGCGCAATTTCATGCACATGCGAGCGTAGTTTCATACACATGTGAGCGCAATTTCATACACATGTGAGCGCAATTTCGTGCACAAGTGAGCGTGTGAGCAGATCCTGCATTCCGTCTCACAAGTTCACGGTCGCTGCTCGCAATCCCGCCAGTTTCGTCTTTCCAGTTTTTGTGTCGGCGGATTACCGACGATTGTCGGGTGTCGGGAGCTGATCATTCGTGACGATTGGCACGCCAATCACTGCTAATGATTGGCCACTGGCTGCTGTAATATGATTGTCGGACTGATTGGCGGGCAGATGTGACGACGCCAATCACTGCTAATGATTGGCCACTGGCAGCCGTAATATGATTGCCGGGCTGATTGGCGGGCAGATGTGACGACGCCAATCACTGCTAATGATTGGCCACTAGCAGCCGTAATATGATTGTCGGGCTGATTGGCGGGCAGATGTGACGACGCCAATCGCTGCTAATGATTGGCCACTAGCAGCCGTAATATGATTGTCGGGCTGATTGGCAGGCAGAAGTGACGACGCCAATCGCTGCTAATGATTGGCTACTGGCAGCCGCAATATGATTGTCGGGTTGATTGGCGGGCAGATGTGACGACGCCAATCACTGCTAATGATTGGCCACTAGCAGCCGTAATATGATTGTCGGACTGATTGGCGGGCAGATGTGACGACGCCAATCACTGCTAATGATTGGCCACTGGCAGCTGTAATATGATTGGCGGGCTGATTGGCGGGCTGATTGCATGAAAGTTGTTCCATGTGTTGCACCTGCTACTCTTCCACTCGGAGAAATAAGTCAAACTTTGTACAAATAACTACGCACCCGCTGCCCTGTGTATGTCATCCAGACAATGTTTGGCCCTTTTAAAGGGTGTATCAACGATACGTGTGCAATAGGTGTTTCAAGATTTGGACAATATGACCTATTCATGTTTCTCACTGTTTACCGATGCTAAGCATTGTACCACTTGGTGCACTTTATAAATGTACAGTACTCCTGCTTAGCTATGGCCCAACCGTACTTTGTAATTATGTTATAATTTATCTAATATTATAATATTCTGCTAGATAATAACTACAATCTTAGCGATTGTTTCATTCATTAATTATTTAATTCCGAATCCCGTCCTACTGAATTAAATGTTATAATATATTAATATTAATATTAATGTTATATATATTAATAATGTGTATTATAACACATTATAAAATATAATGTGGTGTAATTAAATCAAGAATGGCAACGTTAAACAGACATTTTACGGATAATTACCATTTCACTCATATTTATTAAACATACGAAAAAACTACTTTTTCAATTTTTTATATTTATTTTTATTTTTTTTATTGTTTATTTTTATTTTTTCAATTAAATTTATATGAGGCATCATAACAAATTATGTATGGTGCAATCCAGTCCCAGTTATGACTCGCAGCTCTGTCATTGTCATAGAAAATAACATGTCGCGAACGAAAGTCATTTCAATTAAATTATTACTAATTAGGACTAATCAGGTCACTTAATACCATGTTTAGGAAACGAAAGTCATTTCAATTAAATTATTACTAATTAGGACTAATCAGGTCACTTAATACCATGTTTAGGAAACGAAAGTCATTTCAATTTAATTATTACTAATTAGGACTTATCAGGTCCCTTAATACCATGTTTAGGAAACAAAAGTCATTTCAATTAAATTATTACTAATTAGGACTTATCAGGTCACTTAATACCATGTTTAGGGAACGAAAGTCATTTCAATTAAATTATTACTAATTAGGTCGCATAAAGTCCCTTAATACCATGTTTAGGAAACGAAAGTTATTTCAATTGAATTATTACTAATTAGGTCTTATTAGGTCACTTAATATCATGTTTAGGAAATAACAATGAAGTCTATTTATTTTATGGCGCTAGCCAATCAGGGTTAATGCTCTCACGTGGATTATATACTTACATCAATATACTTTATTCTTGAATGTACCTACTAAAATACATTCATTATAATGAATGTCATTATTGAGGGATGCATGATTAATTAATTAATTATTGAATGCCATGAGGGATGTAAGAAGAAGCTGTGATATTTTCACTGCTAAATTCACTATAGTATTTCATAAATACTTTCATTGAATATTGAATAATTAATTGCATGAATTTTATTGAATATTGAATTACTATTTGCATGAATTTTTCTACTGTGTTCAAAAGGAAATTTTTCTATACTTCAGATTAATATACTTAATGACTGCGAGATATTCACCCGTAGCATGCAGAAACATTCACTAATCATCGTCTGGAATGTTTACCTAAAATCAGGCAAAATATTTTCGGACACCGGGCAGAATGCCTTAATCATAACCATGTATAAATATTATCTACAAATCATCAATGAAAATATTTACAACGTGCAAACTGAAATATTTACAACGTTTGTTTAAGGATATTTAAAACTGAAACATTTAACGCCTTTGTTGCTTGAGCGTCTTTTCGTGGCTAATGAGCTGTTGAGCGAAACTACTTAGCGAACTTAGGAACGCACGACATCTTAACGAGACGACAGGCAAGGCCTTGACACATGACAAGTCGTCTCCTTCCAGCTGACAAGACAAGCCGTCTTCTTCCAGCTGACAAGACAAGCCGTCAGGCTCCAGCTGACAAGACAAGCCATCAGGCTCCAGCTGACATGACAAGCCGTCAGGCTCCAGCTGACATGACAAGCCATCAGGCTCCAGCTGACAAGACAAGTCGTCAGGCTCCAGCTGACATGACAAGCCATCAGGCTCCAGCTGACAAGACAAGTCGTCAGGCTCCAGCTGACAAGACAAGCCGTCAGGCTCCAGCTGACAAGACAAGTCGTCAGGCTTCAGTTGACAAGACAAGTCGTCAGGCTCCAGCTGACAAGACAAGACGTCAGGCTCCAGCTGACATGACAAGCCGTCAGGCTCCAGCTGACAAGACAAGCCATCAGGCTCCAGATGACAAGACAAGCCATCAGGCTCCAGCTGACATGACAAGCCATCAGGCTCCAGCTGACAAGACAAGTCGTCAGGCTCCAGCTGACATGACAAGCCATCAGGCTCCAGCTGTCAAGACAAGCCATCAGGCTCCAGCTGACAAGACAAGCCATCAGGCTCAAGCTGACAAGACAAGTGCAGCAAGTGCAGCAAGTGCAGCAAGTGCAGCAAGTGCAGCAAGTGCAGCAAGTGCAGCAAGTGCAGCAAGTGCAGCAAGTGCAGCAAGTGCAGCAAGAGCAGCCCCCTACAGCCCCCTACAGCCCCGCGGTTCACCTTGGCTCCGTAACCCCGAATTCGTATCGAAAATATAATTCAATTTCGCGTTTCAATTTAGCGCGACGCCGCGTTCACGCTCTCCCACCGCCCCCTTGTTACCCCCTTCACCCATCGCGTTCACCCCCTTCACCCATCGCGTTCACCCCCTTCACCCATCGCGTTCACCCCTTCCTCCACCTCGTTCAACCCCGAGGCGTTCACACATTCATCCGACGCATTCACGTTCTGCCTATGACAAGAAGCTGGTAAACAGAGTTTGAAATAACTGGCAGACATGTAGAATAGTAAAACAATTTGAAGATAATGCATTCCATAAAACTAAATCAGTCACAATATGGGTACAGTGTTGTTATCAAAAACGAATAGCACAATTCAACAATCGGAAACACCTCAGTTGAAAAGCCATTTATTGTTGAAACATTTTTTGAAACTGTAGCGGAATTATTGATCAGTAATTAGGGACTCCGTCAATAATCGCCGCAGGTCACTAAAAGGTAAGTTGACTACAGATACGGTGTCCGCCTATGTAACTTATTATTAATAAGTTAGAATAACGCTTTTATTAAAAGAAAATTAATTAATAAGAAGTAATTCAATCAAAATTAAATTATTACCTCATTAACAGTCTCCGCTGATTTAACCAAACCCTCCACGCAACGAACGAACCATCAGGTCTGTAAAGATGCTCACACGCGGCCAGTAGTGGCGGCCACTACAACGACCACCATTTACCGTACTATAGTGGTCTCGTGTGGAAGCTCAACAGTTCACGGACGAACCTAGTAACCACATACACCAGGCACGATAATTTTTAGTTGTTAGTATTTTGAAGTTATAGCGGTCGCCATCAAAATACCATGTGCAAGCTATCACCTTTTCTCATGTCTACTTATGAGAAACTTACTTACTTACTTATAAGCTATCACCTTACTTACTATTAAAAATAGCAGGCGCCATACAAACACCATGACAAACAATCACCTTCTCTCATGTCTACTTTCAAGGACCAAGCCACTGCGTCTCGATATGGTCTTATTAAAAGATTAAAAATAATTTATTGCAGTGCTCGATATTAAAAAGTCTGCATTTTTACCGCTGCATTCATCAGTTACGTCACTGTGTCGTCACCGCTTCATCATGTGCGTTATATTAAACACCCATAACAAGGCGCCATACTTGTCGCTTATTAGGTCTGATGCAAGCGTCACCATATTAAGCAGTCATTGCCATTATATTACGTAACGTTTTCGCGTCCATGCGAAAACGTTACGTAGAGATTCAATGTTTAGATTGAAACTTTCTTAAATTGTGCGATGTCCATAAAATTTGGGAACGCCCTAAAAATGTCGCGTATGTAAGAGTTCCGAGAGTTTAAGGTAGACATAAAATGTTCGTACTAGCGCAAGCGGAATAAAATGTCCAAACGAGTCTCGCTGCAGCGATAAGGAGGGCAACAAGAATCAGATAGCGTGGGGTGATCGGGCGTGTAGTCAAGTGGGCGTATACGTGTATTAGGGTGTATGTGTGTGTCTATTTGTAAACGCGTGGGTGTGTGTGCGTGTGAGAGTGTCTGTGCAAGTATGTGATTTTGTGTGCGAGTGTATGTGAGTGTGTGTATGGTGCTTGTGTAGGTTCATTTGCGTGTTACAGAGAACAATAACTGAGGAGAACGTATACGTGTAGAGGAAGTGCAGGTATACATGAAAATACACATCACACACAGTACGAAATACTGAATCAGTGCACTGTACTATTCAGGAATTAGTTAGTTTCATAGAAACCAAATCCACATTCAGTTTTTACGTTCGGTGATACCAGTTTTCATTGGGCGACGTTGGCCTGACTCCGATTCTCAAACACTCGACCAATTTACCAATTACGACAAATACTTTCTCAACAAATTGCAGGTCTCAAACCCCCAACTCGCTGCCACAATCTTAATTGGTAATCTATATACCACTCGGCCTCCCAGAGACATTTATTAAATTCATTAGCATTATACATACCCGCTGTTGCGGGAGAACTTTAATACGAACCTTGCTCTAGTAGATTATGTGAGCTTATGTCTCCACACTGTTAGAAAAATTACCGTTAACGGTATTACCGGCGTTTCAGTGGCCGGTCGGAACGTGAAAAGAAACACCGTGTCGCCGTTTTTATTATAATTTAACACTAGAAATCGGTCAAACATCTGATAAAAACGGCGAAACAGTTTATTTTCACGGGGTGACCGGCCACTAGAACGCCAGTGGGACCGTTTTTTCACCGTTTTTTCTAACAGTGCATGTATGCTTATATGTATCCATGCACAAGATGTACATTGTTAGAAAAAACGGTCCCACTGGCATTCTAGTGGCCGGTTGTCCCGTGAAAATAAACTGTTTCGCCGTTTTTATCAGATGTTTTACGGATTTCTGGTGTTAAATTAGAATAAAAACGGCGACACGGTGTTTCTTTTCACGTGCCGACCGGCCACTGAAACGCCGGTAATATCGTTAACGGTCATTTTTTTAACAGTGTACAAGCTCCATGCTTGTACAAGTTATTTGACGGTGTTACGGGCTAGAAAAGTTGTAGTTGTTAGTAAGATATTTCATTGCTTGACGACGATTAGATGACACGTTGGATACTACCTTCCAAAGAGATAAGGGCCTATACTTTCGAAAAAGGTTAAGAGATCGTAAGTTCATCAGCCAATCATTGACGACCTTTCAAGCCAAATCCACCAATCATAGACAAGAAAATAGAGCGTAAGTACACTGTTAGAAAAAACGGTGGAAAAACGGTCCCACCGGCATCCTAGTGGCCGGTCGCCCCGTGAAAATAAACTGTTTCGCCGTTTTTATCGGATGTTTTACGGATTTCTGGTGTTAAATTGGAATAAAAACGGTGAAACGGTGTTTCTTTTCACGTGCCGACCGGCCACTGAAACGCCGGTATTACCGTTAACGGTCATTTTTCTAACGGTGTACTTACGTTCACTTAGCGAGTTTTGAAAGTATGGCCCAAGGCTTATATTCCTCTCAATCTGCCTGTACGAAGCTGTTTGACATGCTAAATTCTAACAACATAAATACTTAAATATATAAAATAAATATGCTCTGCATTCAAATAAATCAATAGCACAACAATTGACGATCGCACACTGCAAATAAATAAGCTCTGATGTTGCCATTTAGAAAGTCTGGCAAAAACGAGAGCCTTGTGAAAATAAAATGCGAACTTCTATACACCGCTATACCCAGTCACTTTAATATACCCAGTCACTTTAATATACCCAGTCACTTTAATATACCCAGTCACTTCTATACTTTAATAAGAGCCTTGTGAAAATAAAATGCGAACTTCTATACCCCGCTATGCCCAGTCACTTTAATAGTTTAATATAACTTTAGCCACTCCCTGGTCCTTTAACTATAACCGGTGTCTTGCAAGGTAGCTCGTATCCGCTCGCTTTTGTGATCGCTGCCCGAGGCTACAATTAGGGCTACAATAATTGGGACTGCTTTCGTAAGCGTCTATTTAATAGCATCGACCTTTGAGCCAGCACAACTTAGCTATGGCAACAACTTCTTATTCAGCACAACTTAGCTACGGCATCTTACCTCTCACACAGCACAACTTAGCTATGGCATCTTACCTCTCACACAGCACAACTTAGCTATAGCATCTTACCTTTCACACAGCACAACTTAGCTATGGCATCAACCTCTCAGGCAGCACAACTTAGCTATGGCATCAACCTCTCAGGCAGCAAAACTTAGCTATGGCATCAACCTCTAATGCAGCACAACTTAGCTATGGCATCAACTACCTCTCACACAGCACAACTTAGCTATAGCATCTTACCTCTCACACAGCACAACTTAGCTATAGCATCTTACCTCTCACACAGCACAACTTAGCCATGGCATCAACCTCTCACACAGCACAACTTAGCTATGGCATCAACATCGCCCCAGTGGTCCTCGCTTACAGAGATTTTATTAGTTCATGGCCGATGTCTCGCCGAAACTGACTTGTCTCAAAGCAGGTTCTTGTCTCACCCTTCCTTGCCTGTCATTTCTGCATTCTTTAGGTCGCGGAATAGTTTGTTTGTATTAACGTAGATCATGCGTGTTACCGTCAACCGTAGTCGTCATGTATTACAGTACCGTAATATCTTGTTTATAACGTATTATAGTACAGTATTTCCGTAGATATAATGTATTACTGTACCGTGTTACCGAATTAACGTAGTCGTCATGTATTTCAGTACCGTAATACCGTGGTTATCACGTATTATAGCACAGTATAACCGTAGATTAAACTTATTACCGTACTGTGTTACCGTATTACCGTAGTCATCACATATTACCGCGCCGTCTTACGGCATTATCGAAGGTATCACGTATTAAATTACCATATTACAGCACCGTATTGTTGTTGCCTGTCTCCGCCATAGTTTTTTGTCAATTGTCTTGCCATAGAGCAGTTGTTTTAAAATTTTCACGCAGTTTGCAATGCTTGTTCAGCCTTGAGTTTCAAAATTGGTCTTCGATTTTGTTCTCACGACGGACTGCTCTCTAATATCTCCTGCCTATTTCCTTAATTAGTAAATATAGTGGCACTTGATTCGAGCGACGAGTGTTTTTAAAGTGAAAAATAGTTTTTTCGATAAAAATAATTATTGTTCCTACTATAATCATGCAGCGATTTTTTATTTATGTCGTTTGTGATGACAAAAAAATGTCCGATTGCTGATTGGTATCATTGAAAAGATATTAATCGAATTATTCTGTGTGTCTGGCACACGACGAGGTGTGTCTGGCACACGACGAGGTGTGTCTGGCACACGACGAGGTGTGTCTGGCACACGACGAGGTGTGTCAGTGTGAATTGTGTGAGGGTGAGGGGTGAGGGTGAGGGTGAGGGTGAGGGTGAGGGTGAGGGTGAGGGTGAGGGTGAGGGTGCGTCGGGAAAACTTTCCACCCGGACTTCTTAAAGCTTATTGTGAAGAAGTATCACTCGTCTTTACAAGACAGAGGGATGGCTCTCACGAATATAGCTTATCTTAAAGTGAACAAAGACGGAGACACAAGTTTCCCTGGTACTTTGTGTCGCACCATAATTTCCTAAATATTTCATTTCGGTCTAAGTTTTTGTGCACAACCTTGTTGAGATCTTCTCTTCAGTTAAATGGTTGCATGCGCTTTTCACCACATCTTGGCGGGACCGCCAAACTTAGCGGCTATAACCCCTTAATGGATATACCTGCTTATTACTTAACCTGTTCTTGAACAGCACCGTAAATTCTCATTAAAACTTCGTTAACAATCTACTTTGATTAGCTGGTTGTATTTGAATCCTAAACTCTACCTCAACTCTTCAAATTTACCGGTAGTGACAATAGGCTCAAAGTAATTTATGGTGCTTTAAATTAAGGAACTGTGTTGACCTTTATATTATAATCTCTTGCGGTAAGTAATTACCTCTGATAGTCGCGTACAAACTTCCCAATGGAGACCTGCATATTACCTGTAAACTGCCTTCCTAACAGCCCCATATACGTTCACTTATTTTGACTTAAGTAATTAAGGTGAGCATTACTCTGAATTAACATGACTTTGCAACTCTGAAATACTCATAGTAATGTACAAGAGTCCCCTTGCTTCAAACTTTACGTATTTTCTTCATCAATTTGTCTTACTAAAAACTCCAAGTCTCGGCCCCTGGAGTTTATACCTGAATGATCATTTTTGGTGGATTTCCTCGATGGAAGAAAGCCGCATCTTGTGCAGCACAAGAAATCAAATAAAATCTCTTTGAACAACCTTTAATGTTCGTCACTGGCTTCAATCTTTGTTACATCATTACGAGAGAATTTAAATAAGACGATAACTCTCTGCGTAGGGAGAAATTCCCTACAGGTGAGGGCAAGGGTGAGGGTGAGGGTGAGGGTGAGGGTGAGGGTGAAGGCGTAGATTTGGATTAGTGTGTAGGTTAGAATGAGTGTAGGACATATAAGAGGTACACCAGAAGCAACCTCTTACAGTATGTTAGGGTGAGCTTATTGAGCTCGAAGAGCGTGAGTGTGCGTGTGAGTGTGCGTGTGAGTGTGAGAGTGATTGCACGTGTGAGTGTGCGTGTGAGTGTGCGTGTGAGTGTGCGAGTGAGTGTGCGTGTGAGTGTGCGTGTGAGTGTGCGTGTGAGTGTGCGTGTGAGTGTGCGTGTGAGTGTGCGAGTGAGTGTGCGTGTGAGTGTGCGTGTGAGTGTGCGTGTTGTGTGCGTGTGCGTGTGCGTGTGCGTGTGAGTGTGCGTGTGAGTGTGAGTGTGCGTGTGAGTGTGCGTGTGAGTGTGAGTGTTCGTGTGAGGGTGAGGGTGAAGGCATTATTTATTGTGCTGAAATGGACCAGGGAATGAGAAATTCGTTCTTGTGTATGTTTTCTCCCCCGTAAAATTGCCAGAGTTCAATGTATATTAAATTTCATTTGATAGCTTTGAAAATTTTATATTGTTTACACACATTGCACAGACAGCATGAGCGGTCTGACGTTCAGTTGCTGACGTTTCGAGCTTCAGGAATACAATTTATTTATGAATTTGACTGTTTCATTAAAGTAAAATTTACTTTCGTTGGCGTTCAATTCTGTTCTGCGTCCAAAATCAACCTAGTCATGTGTAAAGAGAAGATTAAGTTATTTGTCTCATGAATGAGAACTCTCGACTACTTATATATATATAAGCGTGAACTCGCTTATGAACGAATTTATTGAACAGCCGGACATGTTCTTCAATTAAAGAAATGTCTTATTATGATCTATTGAAAATCGTTTGCCGAAAACAAATGAGTTGTCGTGAAGAGAAAAGTAACGAGTGCGTTTAGTGTGACGAGAAGGTAGTTTAGCCATGCGAGACGCTATAGTTACTGTGGTTACAGTTGAGAATACCGGTACTGGAGCAATGAGGTTGCGGGTTCGATCCCAGCTTCCTGTAACAGTGTCTGGTCAAAATCAGCAAAATGGTCAGGCAGTTAAGCACAGTGGATATTGGAGCAATGAGTTGAGTATTTGAAACCGGCAACAAGCTGTGAAAATTTTTCGATGCTCAGAATTGATACCATATCTAACGGCCTAATCAACGCTGACAACGCCATTGCTATATGGTCCTCGTAATGACAACTTTTGCGTCTACCGATCCTTTTGTCGACTATTGTATATGTTGTGTATAATAACTCTTCACTTGCTTGATAATGAATATTGATATATTCGAAACGTCGCATTCCAGTAAAATGTCATTAGGTAGTCTGCTTTTTGATCTCCAAGCTCCAGCTAGAAATTTCGTTCGGCTTATCAAAAAAAAAAACAATAAGAAAATTGTTAATAAAAAGTATGCTCTGGTCCTCAATCAAACATGTATAAATGAAGAACTTCTGCCTAACTATACTAACATTGAATAAACATACATCTTGCTGTATTTTTACTGTGTAAACTGTAACGTATCTGTTTCAAAGTGCTCAAATTTGCTTGGAATAATTTGCTTTGGAATCTAGCCATGGTTAACTGGACTGTAATGCTGTTTATTGCCAATCTTTTAAAGTGATATTTCAATAAAATCGTGGCTGACGATTAAGCTTTATACGTGGCCATTTTAGACGTTAAGGCCTTGAACTTCCGGTCACAAAGTGACAGTTTTCTTCTGGCGATAGTGTCACAAGTTATGTGACAGTGTCACAAGTGGTGTGACAGTGTCACAAGTTATGTGAGAGTGTCACAGGTTGTGTGACAGTGTAACAAGTGGTGTGACAGTGTCACAAGTTATGTGACAGTGTCACAAGTTATGTGACAGTGTCACAATTTATGTGACACTGTCACAAGTTATATGACAGTGTCACAAGTGGTGTGACAGTGTCACAAGTTGTGTGACAGTGTCACAAGTTGTGTGACAGTGTCACAAGTTGTGTGACAGTGTCACAAGTTGTGTGACACTGTCACAAGTGGTGTGACAGTGTCACAAGTGGTGTGACAGTGTCACAAGTGGTGTGACAGTGTCACAAGTTATGTGACAGTGTCACAGGTTATGTGACAGTGTCAGAAGTTATGTGACAGTGTCACAAGTTCGTTACATTGTCAATCGCAAGCTAGAGACCATAAGTTTTTTCGAGGTCACAATCACTGTTATTATTTAGCTCTCTGCGGTGCCTCGTCCTTCGTCACTCCCGTTAATATTAACAGAAGTCATTTCTATACTCAAATAAATATGTGAGACTTTGTCCGATTATCGATGCATTTTTACCCTATTTTGGGTCATCCTGACACAGATTGGCGTGTCGGTGCTACGTGCTTTCTCTGCTCATGCTGTGCGTAAGAAAGTGTGTCAACAGATGCGGTTTTTTTCCAAAATTCAAAAATGTAACTTAAGGAGAAAAAATTATTTTAATTAAGTTCACGTTTTTTTAACCATGTTTTGTCTAAGGTATTTCTTCCATCATCAAACTCCATATACTACATTTATTTGAACACAAAGACATCATAAAAATATATTTAATCGTAGAAACTTCCACACACATAATCACAGTTTTGTTGATATCTTCTATAAGATCTTTTGAAAATATGTACTCACAAAGGTAATAAAACGATAGGTGGAACATTCAGTCATTATATATTGTAAAGAAAATTACGCATTTGTCAATGACCTATGATATTTAAACCTCTTCAAACTACCGCCGAAACGTGACAATCAGGGCGCTTTTTTATATCAACTCATGAACAGACTGAGAGATTTTATTGGTTAGTATCTTCTAGTCGTACAGACTACTTGCTTAGTACAGACTCCTTGCTTAGTATCTTCTAGTCGTACAGACTAGAAGACTCCTTGCTTAGTACAGACTCCTTGCTTAGTATCTTCTAGTCGTACAGACTAGAAGACTCCTTGCTTAGTACAGACTCCATGCTTAGTATCTTCTAGTCGTAATTTATTTTTCTATCCACACATTTCTACTCTCACCAAATTTTTTTATCATGGATATCTTCTTATATTGGCGATAATTTCCGTGGCTGTTGCACTCCGTCGTTAACCAATGATGCAAATCACGAAGCTCGCACAAAGAGCGCACGAAACTACGCTGTAGAGCGTCTTCGGTACCAACGACATAACAGAATCCAGAAACCAAGTCCCTACCATTGCTCTCAGCAGGCAGAATATCAGGGCCACAACCACAGTTCTCTGGTAGTTGAACAGCATACCAGTCACAAACGTCACGATCACCAGCATGGACATGAAAAGTGGTCCCGGGTCCAATGATAAGAAGTGTTGCTGGGCCAGAATAATGTCCTGCAACAAACGCATGCTGCTGGCAAACGGGGTCGTTGCGACGGTATTTAAGTCAGCCTCGAATACTAGAAGTAACCAAACGATATAAATCCCGGGACTGATGATCAGGCACCACAGCAGTAAGCGGGATAATGTAATCAGTGGAATTCGAATTACTGCGAGAAATTGTTCTGTTTTCTACATCACCAGAGGCTTCAATAACAAAATAAACATGAGACTCGGTACGTAAAACTTGTAAACGACTATCAAGTCCATGTACTTCACGGCGTCGGATACTGAGAGGAAACTGCTGACCGAACATCCGGACACTTGCTCGATTTGTTTCTAATTAGCGACCAGCAATTCCATCAGTGAAATACCCGCGACGATGGCCATTGTGCCTTCCACTACGACGTGTAGGATCCACTGCACCATGAACAACTTGTTGATGTTCCTAATGTTCAATATTAACTGGACAATTATGATTAATAGTGCCACTACATGCAAGCTTGCTAATGTCCAAGAATAACTAATAATTTATGATTTATTCTGTGCCACCTTCATTCTCCGTATCCTAGGCACTGCTCCTCCTGTACAGTTGTTTATCATATCACTTGAATTATCTTTATCACTTGAATTATCTTTATCACTTGAATTATCTTTATCACTTGAATTATCTTTATCACTTGAATTATCTTTATCACTTGGATTATCTTTATCACTTGAATTATCTTCATTATCTTCAAATCGCGTGATAAATGCCGGAGACAGGTACTCCGTGTAGGCTTCAATAGCCCAATAATGTAGAGGACCATGCTGATAAACTGCTTGATACCGGCCTAATGTATCCATTTATAGGGAATAGAAGAATGCTGTAACTTCTATCCTCCATAACGATCCATTCGTTGACCTGAAAACTTCCCGTAGACATGAAGAACTTTCGTTCTAGACGTTCCAATGGAAGACAGTTACTTCGGTTCTCAAATCCGTCAACTTAATTTCCACAATGTTCAATAATTGAAAGTTTGCCCATTAATATGTATCTTGTTTGGTTTATTAGAAGACTTCGATAATCTTGTACACGTCCGATAGCAGCACGAAATTATTGTCGCCTGAAGTTTGAGATCCTGTCTCAATTATCTGAAAAATCAATTTCATTTAATTTTCCAATTACAATTTACAATAATTACTTTTAATTGAAAGCAGGAAAGTTAGTGTGGTTGTCATTTAAACAAACCAGACGACCCAAGCCACAACAAACAGCAGTTTCTCTGCTCTGATCTTGAGATTTTTGATCCGTTTCATCTTCTCATTTTCGTTTATCTCATTTTGGGTGAAATTTTTAGTTGACATTTCTTTACAAAAAACTTATCCCAGACCACGTATTCATTCTACGAACGTAATTCTTATGTAATGCGAACTGTTGAACGTTAGGTTCAAGCATTATTGAGTTAAGTCAAACTTGTAAGTGAACTAAATAGAAGTATTATTATAACTTATTTATCGTCGATTGTTCTTATTTCTCGTCTCGTAGGGTACGTTTATAATGTAAAATAAAATACTTAAAAAAACTTTTTAAAAAAACACGTTTTTCTTGTGGACTAAAAAGTAGAAAATAAAATACTTAAAAAAACTTTTTAAAAAAACACGTTTTTCTTGTGGACTAAAAAGTAGAAAATAAATTATGGTTCGCCCCAAAAAAACGTGTGTCGGGCAGATTTATGATTAAAGCGAAAAGCATACAACACTTAAATTTTGGAAATTTGACGGTGAACGTACAGCCCGTTTATTTTCTACTTTTTAGTCCACAAGAAAAACGTGTTTTTTTAAAAAGTTTTTTTAAGTATTTTATTTTCTACTTTTTAGTCCACAAGAAAAACGATTAAGACTTGATTAAGTATAACTTGACGTACGTATCGATGATACGCAGCGTCAGCGCCTGCTCGTCTATAACGTCAGCGCCGGCACGTCATACTATATATATACTATATATATACTTTACTCAATTAAACTAATTTCTGTCTCTAATTACTAATTTTTATGATTGTATCTGAAATTGTTAGGCGAAAATAGTCTGCATGCCGAATTTCAGATCTCTAGAACAATCAGAAGTGGGCTAATTTTTGTTGTCAATGTTAACAACAAACAAACAAACAAACAAACAAACAAACAAACAAACAAACAAACGCGAAGCTAAGCTAAGAAAAACGTGTTAATAACAAACAAACAAACAAACAAACAAACAAACAAACAAACAAACAAACGCGAAGCTAAGCTAAGAAAAACGTGTTAAAATAATCGCGACCGTTTCAACTCCAATTGTGGCTGTTATTCGAACTTACCTTAAATTTTTCTCTTTTTAAATGAATATATTTCCTGGAAGTATATTATTAAAATAGATTAAAATACGAACATATATTACATTTTTTTGAAAAAACTTTGTTAAATTGAAATAGAGCTGAATTGAAAATTTACGTATATCTGAAAATAATCAATAGAAATAATTATTTCTCAGAAGCCTAAGGTGAAATTTTTCAGCAGTGGATTTTTTTTAAATCTGAAGTATTTTGAATTATAATGAAGTCAATTTCTATTTCTCCTTAGAATCACGGACTATAAAATGTGGTCTTTTATACGTGATACATATTGTAACATTTTGTCATTCACACCCTTTAGCCTGGTATATTACATTGTTTTACGATGTTTTCGAAAAACGTATTTAACTGGGTAAGTAATTTTAAATATATTTGTTGTAAAACAAAGCCTGAAAAAAAATTCTATACCAATTTTGAGGGTTTAAATCAGATTTTCCATTTTTAAATAAATTTAACTGATCACGGGATCCAAAAACTTTTAGAAAATTTAAATTTTGAATTTTTCAAATCAATTTCACAGACAGACCCTGGGAATAATTTAATATTTAATAATTTCATGGTTTAAACCGGATTCGCCATCACTTGGAAGCTGCGAAGTGGAAAGATAAAATTGCTCTCGTTATTTAGGTAAGATATTGCGGCCAAATATCCAGGTGAATCAATATCTTAGATGAGTCTATATCTTAGATAAGAAATTGTCTTGGCTAAAACAATATCTTAGATAAATCAGTATCTTAGATTGAATCTTATGTGTTTCAGTATCAGAGATGAGTCAATATCTTAGATGGGTCAATATCTTAGAGAAGAAAATGTCTCAGCTAAATCAATATCTTAGATAAATCAGTATCTTAGATTGAATCTTATGTGTGTCAGTATCAGAGATGAGTCAATATCTTAGATGAGTCACTATCTTAGATGGGTCAATATCTTAGATAAGAAATTGTCTTAGCTAAATCAATATCTTAGATAAGTCAATATCTTAGATGAGTCACTATCTCAAATGGGAATCTTATGTGGGTCAGTATCAGAGATGGTTCAATATCTTAGATGAGTCAATAGCTAAAATTAGTCAATATTCAAGATGAATTTCTATCTTAGTGGAGACAATATCGTAGATGAGTCATTATCTTAAATGAGTCAATATCTTAGATGAGTCAATATCTTAGTGGAGACAATATCGTTGATGAGTCATTATCTTGAATGAGTCAATATCTTAGATGAATTACTATCTTAGTGGAGACAATATCGTAGATGAGACAATATCTTAGATGATTCAATATCTTAGATGAGTCAATATCTTAGATGAGTCAATATCTTAGATGAGTCAATATCTTAGATGAGTCAATATCTTAGATGAGTCATTATCTTAAATGAGTCATTATCTTAAATGAGTCAATATCTTAGATGAGTCAATATCTTAAATGAGTCAATAT
The DNA here is from genome assembly GCF_000764305.2 of Hyalella azteca. Taxonomy (NCBI): domain Eukaryota; kingdom Metazoa; phylum Arthropoda; class Malacostraca; order Amphipoda; family Hyalellidae; genus Hyalella; species Hyalella azteca. The sequence goes on along the minus strand of NW_025938798.1, from coordinate 156,002 downwards.
CTTAGATGAGTCAATATCTTAGATGAGTCAATATCTTAGATGAGTCATTATCTTAAATGAGTCAATATCTTAGATGAGTCATTATCTTAAATGAGTCATTATCTTAAATGAGTCAATATCTTAGATGAGTCAATATCTTAAATGAGTCATTATCTTAAATGAGTCATTATCTTATATGAGTCATTATCTTAAATGAGTCAATATCTTAGATGAGAGTCTAGGCAGCTCGAAGCGTTAACAGTGATGAAACAAACATGCATTGTATTTATAATTGCCTGTAATTAAATCGTATTTAAAACGAAAATAACAAAAATTTTACAATTTTTTCAGATTTTTATTATTGTTTATGTACGAGACAACAATTATTGAACACAGAATTGAACAATAAGACAGTATAATACAATAACACAGTTTGAACAACATGTTTAAGACCTTCTTGTATAATACTTACTGGTAAACAGAAGCATTTTAGGGTGAACCTTTTCACTCAGGGTAAAATCTAACCATTTTTAACCTAAAAAATGGTTATTCAAATGATTATTGTGGGAATGGAACATTTTATGAAGGGAAAAATTGCATAAATTTCCCTATAATATTGATCAAATAAAATTTTAATGCATAAATCACTGGTAATAGGGTAAACAAACTATTCGTAATTACAGCAGAAGATAAGTTTCGTTACAAAAAAGTAAAAACTTGAATTCAAGTCAAGAAAAATAATTCTGAAAACAATTCATTTTGATAGTAACAAAATATACAAAACATTTGATGTCAACAGAAACATAATAACAAAAATAAATGATATCTGAGCGTCATTACATGACATCCGTGAGAGTTTTTATGTCATTATTTAATTGCTTGTGGGATGAAGCAAACCGTGATAGAATTTTTACAACACTCGGAGAAATGAGAGGCTTATTGTTCTAATAACAATGCACTTATAGACCTTTTATGTGGGTCATTCTAACACAGTTTAGCCCGGAAAAAGCGCGTATATCAGTGATACGTCCGCTCTCCGCTCGTGCTCTGGGTAAGAAAGTGTGTCATTCTTTGGACAATATTTTTTTGCAGGTTAAATTAATACAGAAAATTCTGTAGATATTATTAAGTAGAACTTCATATTGCTCACGAATAAGCGTAATAGTTACAAATAATTATTCAGCTTTTAATAACAATTCAATATACAATAATAATAATTACAATAAGCTGAATCTTCACCTGATAACCACATACGATTCCTAATTATTATTATCTGGGTTAATTCTTATTATTTTCTGGGATAATTCGTTTCGAATGCTGACATTTTCCTCTTAAAGTTCATCTAAAAAACCAGCCAAGTTATTCATTTTACAATGAATATTTTCTGATGCAAAAGAGTAACTAAAGTTCAGGTTGTCTTCGGTTAAAATATTTCAAAACTTTGCGTAGAAATCTTCAAGTTTTCCAATGACATCGTCAACATGTCATTTAACTTTGTTATTTGCAAATCTTATTTAAAACATTTTTAAATATCCAGAGAATGTGTGGAATCATAATTGAATTTATAATTTATAATTTAAATAAAGTCACATTTGAAATCATCTCTCACTGTCACGCTGCGCATTTGACAGCAAATATACAGGAATATAAATCTCCTAAATCCGTATTATTAGAAATAAAAAAACAATGGACAAAAATGTACAAATAATGTCTTACAAAATTGCAAAATTCAGGCTTCAGAAGAGTCTTGCAACAACATAAGTGGGCGATATATATTATGTGCACACACAATGACTGCCTCGCCCATTTCTCATCAAATAATAAGCTACAATTTGTTTAGGTACTCCTATAGGCCTAGAGGGTCAGCCTCTAGGCCTACATTTTTTCGGTAGAAATTTGTCGCCTTCAACAATAGAACAAACGATCTCCTGCTGACAGCGATAGCCACAGCCTTCCTTGAGCAGAGGGTCGCTCGCCTTCACGTGGTATCTGCAAAATTGGGATAATAATAAATATAAATTTATTTATATTATTTAATAATAATAATTAATTATTATTATTTATAATTTAATCTCCTGCTGACAGCGATAGCCACAGCCTTCCTTGAGCAGAGGGTCGCTCGCCTTCACGTGGTATCTGCAAAATATGGTGCTTATTATGTTATAAAATGTTATTTTGTGTTGTATTATATTATATTATATTATATTATATTATGTAATATTATATTATATTATATTATATTATATTATATTATATTATATTATACCTGTCTCTTATACACATCTAGATGTGTATAAGAGACATATATTATATTATATTGTAATATATTATTAATGCTTCTTGTAAGTGCTTAAATGTATTAAACTAACATGTATATTCTTTATTGTGATCTTATTAATGCTACTTTGAGGCTTGTAACTGTATACTGTACTTTGAGGCAATAAAGACATGTGCAATGCCTTGAGTCGTTCGAAAAAAAAAACACATTGATCGTCACTGAGAGAAAAGGCCTGATATATTGGCTCAGATATCAGTCTTTTAAAGATTTCAATTCATATCACACATGACACGTGAGCAAGACAGCGATAATTCGTGCACCCAGAAATCGTGTAGACGTTTAAAATGCGTGAAAGTGCGTAAAATGGTAAAAAAATCGCAATGTGCTGCTTGGGCAAAACATTTCGTGCTACTGCAGCTATACATTAGAATATAGGAAAATTTACTTTCTATACATCAGCCAAACTGAACACAACAGCTAAAATAAACAGTTAACAGTTAACAATTAACAATAATTAACAGCTAACAGTTAACAGTTAATAGGACCAGTGACAACACATGTGCACGATAGATATTAGCTTTTACCCCATACATACATATACTCCATGAATTGGGATATCTGAAGCCTCTAATTAAAACAGAAGCAAAATTACTTGAGGTTGCTGTGCCGCGCTTGTCCACACGACTTACAAATTCAACGTATACTTATCTTACCTTACATTTAATCTGAAGAGCCAGACAGTACAAGGTAAGGCGCAAACAAATTTATTTAAGTAAACGTGTTGGTATCCCTGGCAATCCTATGGGCCAGGTTATCCCACTCACTTGTAAAATTCAGCACCAAAGTTGGTATCCCTGGCTATCCTATGTGTTTTCCCACTCACTTGTAAAATTCAGCACCAAAGTTGGTATCCCTGGCTATCCTATGGGCCAGGTTGTCCCAGTCCTTGGCCTCGAGCGCTGCCATTTTAAGGTCGCGTTTGGCCCGGTACAGTAGCTGCCACCGAGGCTCGTCGTAGACGTTGGCCTCCGTCAGGTTCATGAAGTAGGTCTCGTAGTCCAGCACAGACTGGTGATGGAATAAATTTAGTAGCTTATAATAGTTATAATTGTAAATAAAGGTTTAAGCAATTGTTTCAGTAGCTTCTTCAGTGTTCAGTAGCTTCTAATAGTTATAATTGTAAAGAAAGGTTTTAGTAATTGTTTCAGTAGCTTCTTATAGTTATAATTGTTAATAAAGTTTAAGTCACCGTCAGGTTCATGAAGTACGTCTCGTAGTCCAGCACCGACTGGTGATGGAACAAATTCAGTAGCTTCTAATAGTTATGATTGTAAATAAAGTTTAAGTAATTGTATCAGTAGCTTCTTCTTATAGTTATAATTGTTAATAAAGTTCAAGTCACCGTCAGGTTCATGAAGTATGTCTCGTAGTTCAGCACCGACTGGTGATGGCAATGGAATATATTCAGTAGCTTCTAATTGTTATAATTGTGAATAAAGTCTAAGTAATTGTTTCAGTAGCTTTTTCTAATAGTCATAATTGTAAAGAAAGGTTTTAGTAATTGTTTCAGTAGCTTATAATAGTCATAATTGTAAAAAAAGGTTTAAGTAATTGTTTCAGTAGCTTCTTCTAATAGTTATAATTGTGAATAAAGTTTAAATAATTGTTTCAGTAGCTTCTTCTAATAGTTATAATTGTGAATAAAGTTTAAATAATTGTTTCAGTAGCTTCTTCTAATAGCAATAATTGGGAATAAGGTTTAAGTAATTGTTTCGGTAGTTTCTTATAATAGGTGTGAATTTTAATGTAGGTTTGAATAATCGTGTCAGTAGGTTCTTCGATTCGTTATGATTATAAATATTGGTTTATATAACAATTGAAGTAGTTTATTCCTATAATTTACAATAAATGAAAAAAGGCGGTCTGAAAATAAAATTCAAATAAGGTATTTCAGGAATAAAAACATATCTTTCAATCCAGCCTGGTGAAAATAGTGCTGGGATTGAATATTGAAACGCGATAGATTTGAATATTAGAAATAAACCCCCGAGATATTGAAGGACTTTTCCGCATTTGAAGGAGTTTTCCTCTTTAATAATATGTATAATTATTTTGTGCATCTCAATTAAAATAGAAGTTTCCTGGTCACAACATTGGACAGCACCTCTCTCATATTGAAGAAATATTATCGGTAAAAATAATAGTCCGGTAAAACTTTCTCCCATATTCACTTCATAAAACTTAGGGTAAAACATTCTCCTCTTATTACAAAGAAAATAAAATACTAATAAAAACGCTCAGCACTTTCTTAAACATCCACTTCACAGGATTATGGGTCACGCATTTTTCTCTAATTTAAAATACCTGATTGCCAAAATAACTAACCTGAAAAACATGGTCTTTTCCAACATTCACCCCACGCCCCACTATAGTACTCTACATCCACCCCACACCCCCACTAGTAGTCTCACCCTAGTGCTGTAGTCACCGTCTACATAGTAGATGGTGAAGGACGGGTTCAGTTGGTAGAAGGGCCCGTTACTGGGAGTGAGGTACTCGACGCCTATTGGCACGTCGGGCGCCCGCACGTCGAAGTGCAGCAGTACCGTGTCACGGTGGCAGTGTCCGTAAAACTGACCTCGAATTATCCTCGAAAACCTGTATAAAGTAAAATAAGTTAGGATGTTGCTTTTCTATAATCCGTAAGATAGAATATTTCTGCAAACAATTTTTTAGAAGATTTTGCTTTTTAATTTACCTATAGTAGGTGTTTTACTGGAATTTTTGGTCAGCGTTGCCATCGCGACCAATCACAAAGTTATCGAGCACAGAAAACTTTTGTAAAAATGAGCTTGTCTAATCGACCTAATTCATTATGAATTTTTATCTTCCTGCCCATAAATTGTTATCATCCGAATACCATACATACCAATGACCACGTAAAGTTGATTGCCACTGGTAACCAGTTACCTGGTGACTATCCTGGAGAACTGATGGCCCCACTCCTCATAGCAGTCCCCATACAGAGGGCCCATGTGGCCTATGATGTGCACGTATTCCCCATTTGCTTCCGCCTTCAGCAGCTCTGCTACGAGCCAACTTAGGATGTTGCCAGGGTCGACGCTTTTGAGGAGGACCCACCTGAAATGAATGAAAGGACCCACCTGAAATGAATGAAAGGACCCATCTGAAATGAATGAAAGGACCCATCTGAAATGAATGAAAGGACCCATCTGAAATGAATGAAAGGACCCACCTCAAATGACGACAAGTAATTAGTTATAGTGATCAACTGTACCGACACGATAATCTTTTAGATGAATAGCAATAATAATTTCCTTTCTACTGTTGTTTATAAGCATTTAAGTACGTAAATAAAATAATTTCAATGATTAACCTGATTTAACAACGGCTTCGTGCTTTGATGATGCAGAGAAAGACTAACTATTTGAGTTTCAAAATGAGCAATGATATTTTCCTTTGAGTGATCAGCTCTTCAGATAATTTAGCATGAATTGCCAAAATCTGTGAAGGTGCAACTCAAATAAATTATGCTAAACAAGGAGTTTGATTAATCTAAAAAACGGTAACTTTTCATTAATTGGAGGAACAATATATAGATGAATAATTTCATTTAAATTTGCATTCTTTCCTACAAATTCTAATTTTCCATCCTAGCTTCAAGAGTGCCGTATAATGTCTCACAGATTGAGCTTGTAGCAGAAGTTTGTGTTGATGGAAATTATCCTGAATCCTTCCCTGACCAACGCAGAGTAGGAACCTGTGACCCAAGCCTGCGGTGAGATCTTGCGTCCTGGCAGCCAACTCTGCCACTGCTCTGCCAGCAGACTGTACAGCCACTGGTTGTTGAAGTGACGTCTTATTTTAGGGACTTCTGGTGGCGGGAAGCTGAGGGGAAAAATTATTTGAAGACTGTACAAAATAAAAAAAACTACAAGACATGCATGTACCGATACAGGTGCTTACAGTAGTGCCTGATTTTCGGGAATGCGGTTTAAATGGACGGGGAACTGAGTTAAAAACTGGATTTTGGGACATTTCCTGCCTCTGGTAGAGGGTAAGGGCAGAAAAACGAGGTTTTGAGACATTTCATGACTCTGGTTGTTGGCATGGCCCCTAATTTTTGAAGCTTCTTGTGGCAGGATACCATATCATGACGCATGACATTTTCTAACTCAGGTGCGGCAGACACTTCCTACTCGAAAGCTTCTCGCCTTCATAACATACAGCGAAACAAAATATATTTTAGACATCCCTTAATTGGTTTTAATTCAGCATGAGAAGTTTGTCCCTCCTTGATAATAATGCAAGGAGTTGCGATGGATATGAATCAAAACGTATAACAAGGAAGATTGAAGTTTAGTCTAAAATTTCGTACCTGTCTCTGGGGGAAATCTCGTGGTTTCCCACAGCCCCGAAGATGGGGATGGTGGGGAAGTAATATCGTATCATATCCCCCACTCTGTTGATGTTGACGCTGTTGTCGCGACGGTTGATTTTCCAGAGATCGTGCGCGACGCTATCCCCGGTCCACATAACGTAGTCTATATCCTGCAACATACATAGTCAGGATCACTGCCCTGTACCTTAAAACACTGGAAAATACAGATTATTTTATGCTGTCTGAGTCCATTAACATTTTCAATGACAGTAATTAGCTCCCTATTATAGGTAATGATCCTATTAGGCAGTACTCATCAAACCGGGTGGTCCATGCTGGTGTACTACGAATTACTGATAATTTAAGGTACTAAGTACTCATCGTACCGGGTGGTGCTCGCTGATGTACTACCAATTACTGATACTTTAAGGTACTAAGTACTCATCGTACCGGGTGGTGCTCCCTGATGTACTACCAATTACTGATACTTTAAGGCACTAAGTACTCATCGTACCGTGTGGTCCACGCTGGTGTACTACCAATTACTGATACTTTAAGGTACTAAGTACTCATCGTACCGGGTGGTGCTCGCTGATGTTCTACCAATTACTGATACTCTAAGATACTAAGTACTCATCGTACCGGGTGGTGCTCACTGATGTACTACCAATTACTGATACTTCAAGGTACTATATAAGTACTCTACTTAGTACTCTTAGTACTTGGTGGCCCAGTGGTTATAGTTCAGAGTACCAAGATTGGAGCAGAGAGGCGCGGGTTCGATCCCAGCTCTGTGCGCCAGTTTCTGGTCAGAATCGGCGTGGAGGCCGGGCGGTTAAGCACAGCGGAATTGTAGCAGTGAGTTGCGAGTTCGAAACCGCAAAAGCTGTGAATGTTCTGCGATGTTAAGAACAGCGACAGGCCTACGGCCTACTAAACGCTGAAACCGCTATTATTATTATTATTATATTATTATAGTACTCATCGTACCGGGTGGTGCTCGCTGATGTGGCGCAGCATATTGTCCACCAACACGCGCGGTGTATCACACGCGCGGTAGTCTCCGTATTTCCCTGCACCATCCCAGTAATTTTGTGCTCGTCCTGGGCAGTGAAGCAATACCTTGGTTAGAATTAATATATTACTTAAATTACAGAAATTGAAAGTATTGAAAGCGCAGACTTTGAATTGAAGCAATACCTTGCTTAGAACTAGGATATTATTTAAATTTCAGCTCGTCCTGGGCAGTGAAGGTAATACCTTAGTTAGAACTAGAATATTATTTAAATTGCAGAAATTGAAAGTGTTTGAAAGCGCAGACTTTGAATTGACCAATAAAATAATCTGGTGAAAATTAAAAAAACTATTTAGGTCTTAGATACAGAAAAGTGAGGACTTTTAATTGGCTGACATTCATTGAAGTTGCGTATTTTAGCAGCTTACGTGTTACAGAAACGAATGGATTTTATAGACCGATTCTTCAACATGGAATTAAAAAATATAACGATCAAAGCCAACGATAGTTTGTTTGAAAATCAGTGTGGATAAAAAACGTCTGGTCATGTTGAACCACTTCACTATCTTCAAGTTAAGCATTGAGCAGCAAATGAAATACCAAATTAAACAAAACTTTTGAATAACTTTCGTCTAAAGTTCATAAAACAGCACCCATCAAATTAAACATCTTCCTTTTGTAGGCAATGTAGTCTGTCAGCTATGGCTTGGACTTTTCAAACAATAACATATTTAGTTTAGAGACTTAACATTGACAACCCCGTATCATTACAATAAAAATTTAAAATTTTGCCTACTTTAGACCCTTAGCTATCAACTATTTATCTGTATGACCCGTCCATACATATAATACTAGATAATTTCAGTATGATAATTAGGACTACAATTATTATTCATGTCATTAGTATTCTAAATATTTTGTTATTAATTTGATACTAATCAATTTGCCTCTGTAAAACTAATATTAGTACTATAATAATTACAATAATTTATAATTAAGGTACAAATTGACATACCACTATCGTCCCGACAGCACACAGGATTATTTATGTCATTAGTATTCTAAATATTTTATAATTAATTTAATATTAATCAATTTGCTCTGTAAAACTAATATTAGTATTATAATTACAATAATTTAATATTAAGGTACAAATTAACATACCACTATCATCCCGGCAGCACACCGGATTATTTATGTCATTAGTATTCTAAATATTTTGTTATTAATTTGATAATAATCAATTTTTCTCCGTAAAACTAATATTAGTACTATAATTACAATAATTTATAATTAAGGTACAAATTGACATACCACTATCGTCCCGGCAGCACACCGGGGCCTGGCAGTGGGCGTTAGCACCGCGCCTGTACTTGGGGTCGTAATGGATGTCGGTGAGATGCAGCACTTTCAGGTACGGCCGACCGTCGTTGAAGAGTCTGTCCCGATCCGGGATTTTGATTTTCGGTGTCCCGATGTACGTAACACTCAAGCGTTGCTTGCTGCTGCGGTCCGCTGCTACAGCGCGACCTGTCCGTTGAATGGGCGCGAATGTTTCGTTTGCGCTGTGGAACACTTCTGTTGATGAGCCGGCTGTCACGCTGTCGAACTAATACGGAAATATTAATGTAAACTCTTTGCGTCCGTAAGACAAAAAAAATTTAACGCCTGTCATGGGGGAATTTAAATCTTAGACCTATCGAAAAGTTCGTCTACTAAATGGGATTTTAATCGAGTCCGAGCCAACTTTGATACAGAACTAAAAGGCGAACCACAAACCCTCACTCTATCTGAACTCACCCTATCATAACTCACCCTATCTGAACTCACCCTATCTGAACACACCCTATCATATAACTCACCCTATCATAACTCACCCTATCATAACTCACCCTATCATAGTATCCATTTACAAGATTATTAGCTTCGTACGCGTAGAGGTTATCAGCAGGTACAGGCAGCTGGACGGTCCAGCGGGGCCCCCTGAAGATACCACAGCTCTTGGGCCCCACTGCGATGGACAGGAGAAGCGCACAGATCTGCTGTGGCGTCGTGCGACTGTGGCGGAATACGTACAGCACCACGCCCTGGACCGGGGCTAGTCTCAGTCATTTTATATAGGGACTATTTCATATGGATTTTTCTATTTGTTTAAATAAATTTTCCATTCTGAAATAGCAAGGCCCATTGTCATAAGGGTGATCGTTTGTTGCGCAAACAATATTTATTTTGGACATCAGTACAATCTCGTAATTTTTTTTAATATTACCTATATTTTTCTGATACCTTCTCCCTGTTGATGATACCGGAGCAGACGATCTTGTTGCGGTAGAAGAAGAGGTAGCAGATCTTCTCGAGCTCTTGAACCTTACCTTCTCCCTGTTGATGATGTCAGAGCAGACGTTCATGTTGCGGTAGAAGAAGAGGTAGCAGATCTTCTCGAGCTAATGAACCTTACCTTCTCCCTGTTGATGATGCCGGAGCAGATGTTCTTGTTGCGGTAGAAGAAGAGGTAGCAGATCTTCTCGAGCTAATGAACCTTACGTTCTCCCTGTTGATGATACCGGAGCAGACGATCTTGTTGCGGTAGAAGAAGAGGTAGCAGATCTTCTCGAGCTAATGAACCTTACCTTCTCCCTGTTGATGATGCCGGAGCAGACGATCTTGTTGCGGTAGAAGAAGAGATAGCAGATCTTCTCGAGAACGCTGATGAGGGGGCCAACGGGCGCATTACTCCTGGCAAAAGCGAGCGCGAACTTGGCCAGCCCGATGCAGGCCGAACACTCGGGCAGCAGCCCGGAGAATGTTCGCGCGGTGTTGTATGTAGGCTCCGTTCTGATGAAGGCGATCATCTGTACGACATGAATAGGCCGGTCATGTGCGAAAAGTTTCAATGAAATATATAATATATTGATTGGTGTTGGGATTGTTCAAAAGAAGCGACTCATTTGCTAACATTTCGGTACATGCAACGAGTGCATATGCGGCGTTTTATTCTAGTTTGATATATAATGTGCATAAAGTTAAATCAGAACATTTTCCAACCTAGATCTCAATTTTAGGTTGGGCATGCCCGTTCTTCTGATCTTGTCTATAACTTACTGATGTGGCGTTCATATTTACCGTTCGAATGTGGCCGGGAATTTACTAATATGGCGTTCAAATTTACCGCTCGAATATTGCCTGCAACTCACTAATGGGGCGTTCAAATTTACCGTTCGAATATTCCCGGGAATTCACTAATGGGGCTTTCCTATTTACCGCTCGAATATGGCCTGGAATTTACTAATGTGGCGTTCAAATTTACCGTTCAAATATGGCCTGTAATTTATTATATGGCGTTCAGATTTACCGTTCTAATATCACCGGTAATTTACTAATATTACGTTCAGATTTACCGTTCGAATATGGCCGGGAATTTCATGCGTCTCGTTGTAGAAGGACTGGGCGAGGGGTACTATTGGCTGGTAGATCTGAGCGTAGAGCAGATCGTCTTCGTGTGGAGTGAGCTGCGAACCTGAGGGGGATTAATGTTATAATTAATAAAAATATAGCGAGCGATTACATTTATCATTCATGTTTAATGAATAGGAACCTAATATTCATGTAAAATAGCATCTTGATACATGAATCATGAACGTTTTAATTTACCCTCGACTGATAAATTTCATGTGTATACAGCACTTCTCTGATTATGATCATTATTAATTATTTTAAACATGTACGAAGGAAAGTTACTTCTTATGGCGTAAGTGCAAGATATTATGCCTATATAAATTACTGTTTTATCTCGAATTTAAAATTTAATGTCGAAGCTTTCACCCTTAGCAAGTTTGCCACCAAGAAGTTCAGCAATAATGTAATATAATATATTATAATTTAATATAATATAATATATAATATCATATAATTATAATATAATATAATATAATATAATATAATATATCACACTCACACGTAGGGACCGAGGTTGCCCCCAATAACACCAGCAGGAGGAGAGCTGTGGGTGCGAGCTTCTGAACGATGTCTCCAGAAGAATACCCACGTTCCATGATCTAAATTACTGAGCAATCGTACCATCAAGTGATACACAACGATATCTAATTTAAATAAAAATTAAACTAACATTTAATAACAAATATTAAAGAGTAATCAGGATAGGAGATCAATGTTTGATTTAAGAAACATCGGATATAGGAGTTTGTTATGAGGTGTTCAGGATTTAGGTAGAAGCCGCTACTTGTACACCTTGACAGCTCCATGTGCCCGACTTGACGAGACCTCCTAATGTATGATTAAACATGGCAACTGTAAAATAAAAAAAGCAGTTTAGTTAATTATGTATACATTTTCCTCTGTGAATGATGTATTAATATTTTTTGATTTACATGTTTATTCCTTCAGTAGAATATTGCGTAAGATGGGTACATTGTGATGAAGATTAATCTATGTTCGCATAAACAGCATGTGTTAGTGGTATATTTTGTAGTCCCGGGGTATATGAGTGAGTCGAACGATCTCATAAAACTGCAATGACAATAATATGATTCGGATGATCTTATACTTAGAGAAATAAATGGGACTTTGTTGGAATAATGATGCTCTTTTTACACTTGCATGGGTCAACCTGGTCCAGCTAGGCCCTGGAAGGAAAATCGTGTCAGTGCTACGTTTGCACTCTACTCATGTTATTTATAAGAAACTGCGTCACCACTGGATTTCATTTCACATTATCCAGAATTTAATGTAAGAATTTCTCAATCTGAATTATCATTAGGTTGACCTGGAAGGAAAATCGTGTCAGTGCTACGTCTGCACTCTACTCGTGTTATTTATAAGAAAGTGCGTCACCATTGGCAAAATATAACCCATGTATTGTTCACGGGCCATACTTTCAAAACTCGCTAAGTGAACGTAAGTACTTACGCTCTATTTTCTTGTCTATGATTGGTGGATTTTGCTTGAAAGGCCGTCAATGATTGGCTGATGAACTTACGATCTCTTAATTTTTTTTGAAAGTATGGGCCCTGAGTGACAAGACCAGTGGAGGCTAATAAAGTAAGTGAGACGTGGCGCCTGCGCTCAGCTGCTGCCAGGGGGCAGGAGAAAGTGATGGTGGAATGCTGCGGCCAACCTCATCGGATGGCACCAATTCCATGCCAATGCATTTAAAAGCCAATTCCATGCCAATGCATTTAAAAGCCAATTCCATGCCAATGCATTTAAAAGCCAATTCCATGCCAATGCATTTAAATTGAGCGGCATTGAAGAAAGACATGATAAGAAAATTCAATCCAAGTACCAATGTCAATAAAAATTATATATAGGGAATGTGTCTCCATAGAAAATGCATATTTCAAGGCACAAAAGTTTAAGAGATTAAGAGATTTTAGTCCTTATGAAATGACGAATTTGGAATAAGCGCTACTTTTTTATCTCATTTCAGTAGCAATGTTTTTTCATTTGTTTTCTTAATCAACTAGTAAGTATGTAATGAGTTCAGATTTATTTTGCCAAAAATTTCTTCTGCAAAAATGAATAGGTATAAATTTGAAATTGAGAGACTGCAAAAGTACAGAAGGTCAGTAGTGGCGGCCACTGCAAAAGTACAAGAGGCCAGTAGTGGCGGCCACTGCATATGTCAAATATCACCCGCTATAAACAATCGTGTTACAGGCCTCGTGTAAATGGTTATTGGGCCCATACCCAGTAAGTAGCACCAGTACAACAGGCCTGTTATAGTATGGTAAATAGTGGCGGTTAGTAGTGGCTGTGGCCGCAACAAGTGGCCACGTGTAAAAAGTATTTATTAATATTAACAATTAAATTTCCTGGTTAGCATAACAGGCACTATATAATAATAGCACAAACTAATAGCTTAATGCATTCCTGTCTGAGAAACTGATATGAATTGATGAACCATGCAGCGCAAACGGTACAAAATTGTCTATAAACATAATTAAAAAATTGGCATTACAATTTGTTTATTGTTGCAAATTGAAAATTGGCATCCATATACGCCTCAAGCGTTTATCATAGATTCTGCGTACATTAGAACCTCTAGAACATCAGGACTAACTTACGAATAGGAATTATTTAGCCAACTAACTTCGCATACGAATAATGCAAAATTTAATTTCAAAAAAATAAAAATTCAAGAAGTAATAATTATAGCAATGATAAGCAGGCTGCGCAGGTCTCCTACAGAGCTGCAGGCTGCTACAGGTCTCCTGCAGAGCTACAGGCTACGGCAGGTCTCNGATTGAAAGGCCGTCAATGATTGGCTGATGAACTTACGATCTCTTAACTTTTTTTGAAAGTATAGGTCCAGGACTTTATATTTCCTCAACACTTCTAAGGAGGAACTACTGAGAATGTAACGCGCCTCTGTGCTCTGCTGGTGATTATTTATAAATATAATTCCGCTCTCACATTGATATTTCGCTTAACCAAATCACATAACATGTTTCGCTTTACCAAGACTATTTATAAATTTAATTCCGCTCTCACATGGTAAATAAATTTGATTCCGCTCCCAAAAGAAACATGTTATGTGATTTCGCTTGGCGAAATCACATAACATGTTTCGCATTTCAAAACCACATAAGATGTTTCTCATTACCAAATCACATAACATGTTTCGCTTCGTCCGGTCGCGCTGTGCTAAGCTGTAGTCACTTCCTGGTCAGAGATGCGACCGAGAAAGTGCGGCGCGAAGAGTTTTTTTCGTCATGAAGCAAATGCTCCTAATTGTTACTATCCTGCGTCTGATATGCTGAATAATCTTTATTTATGCTGCNATTTCTTCAGTATAAATAGTAAATAGGAGAAAATCTTCAGTAAATTCAGCGTAAATAACTTTCCTCACACAGAGGAATAAGTGACACACTTATTTTCTTGAGTGACGGCTGCTGTGAGTGAGGAACTCAGCTTCCATTAGAGCTCCATGACACACTTATTTTCTTGAGTGACGGCTGCTGTGAGTGAGGAAGTCAGCTTCCATTAGAGCTCCATGACACACTTATTTTCTTGAGTGACTGCTGCTGTGAGTGAGGAACTCAGCTTCCATTAGAGCTCCATGACCCACTTATTTTATTGAGTGACCGCTAGGAAGAAGAGGTCTGCAGCGGCGGCAAGAAAGTAAAAGTGAAAAAGAAGTCCAGAAAAAAAAGTGAAAAGAAGTCCAGCGCAGCACGCCAGCAGCTGGCACTGCTGGCGTGCTGCGCTCGTTAGAAATTAGGGAGTGAACATCGTCTGAAATTATATAATATACTTTGAAATTATATAATATCATCTGAAATTATAAAAAATCATCTGATATGATATAATATAATTTTAAATTCTATAATATCATCTGAAAATATACAATATTATCTGCAATAGTATAATATCATCTGATATGATATAGCACCATTTGAAATGATATAATCTGATCTGAAATTATATAATATCATAATGTCATCTGAAATGATTCAATACTTCGACCCATTGATATGGTTTCAGAAATTATGTTCCATCACTTAAAAATATGAATGAGTAACATTGTCCAAATGGTGAAACACTTTCTTGCCCACAGATCGAGCAGAGAGCCGGCGTAGCACTGATACGACTCTTTCACCGGCCTTATGTGGGTCAGGACAACCCACATAAGACAATCGCTATTTGAACAATAACCCTTTCATTTCTCCCAGTGTAGTGAAAATTCATTTTCGGGTTACCATCAAACGCAAGCAAAATATAATGAATGAACATTAACATATATACTTAGCAGTGGAATATTAAATAAATAATTAATAAAACAATGATATAACGAATACTACTCATTCACGTAACTAAATACCATTCATCCATGCAAATGATAATTTTTTTCAAACTTCCAGAATTTTGGTTTTAAGAATCTATTCGTTCGCAGAATTCGCATTATAAATCCTTATCATTAAGGAATCCTTATCTTATTATAAACTCCCAATTAAGCCAGTGAGATCGCAACAGGAAGTCTTGTCTTCACATCACCGCGGCAGCGGCATGGAATGTGTAGAAAAAAATGTATATTTGTATAGTTCGGTAGACGTTTTATTTTATACATCGTTACGTTAGACAAGTAAAACGTATTAAACTTTTTACTAAACTATAAAGACCAGAGAATGCTTATTAATAATTTCATTAAATTATTACCGTTATAATTATTATTATACTTATACTTAATATTATAATTATTATTAGACATATTATTATAATTATTATTGTACATATTAATATAATTATTATAATAATTATTATTATTATTTAAATTATTAAAAAATGATTAGTAAGAAGTTTTGTAGTTGGTCTCCATCGCCCCCCCCCCTCCCAGATCTGTCTCGGTTACAAACAATTATTCGTATTTATCTTCTCATTAACTCTCATTATTCAGTTAATATTATTAGCTTATGCCACCAATTTAGGCTTAAGATAATCATTATTCAGTTAGCCTAATATTATCACCTGTAGTCACCAATTTAGGCTTAAGATAACATAATATATATTGAATTTTGTCCTTGGCAGGAGCCACTGCATTCTGCAAGGTTTTATGCCTTGTCCTTACATTTGAAAAAAAAACATGGCGAGACTATCGGGATCTTGAATTGCGCGACAAGTTTATAGCTGTCACTATTTAATAAAAATGTTTGGGCGTATCATAAGGAAAAATATAATATTCACAACAAATATTTATTCCGCAGTGAGTTCCATGCAGATTTCGATCTCAACTTCGGTAGTGAAAATGCGTCAATAAGAAATAAGAAAAAAATTAGGCCCTCTTAACGAGAAGCAAAAAAGAAATTTAATAAAAACAATTGTTGAATATTTCTA
This sequence comes from Hyalella azteca, assembly GCF_000764305.2. Classification (NCBI taxonomy): domain Eukaryota; kingdom Metazoa; phylum Arthropoda; class Malacostraca; order Amphipoda; family Hyalellidae; genus Hyalella; species Hyalella azteca. The sequence goes on along the minus strand of NW_025938798.1, from coordinate 139,478 downwards.
CTGTTTTTTTTTAAATTATTTCTAAAACAATAAAGTCCTAGCCGCACTTAATTCTTCACTAACTTCGATGAAGCTAGTAATGCAGAAAAAATTTTAATTACATAAATTTCGTGTTTAAATCCATTGTGTGATCTTTGTGTTCTTCCATTTGACGCATCTCCTGCAATGGTTTTTTGAAGCTGTCCTTTCTCCATAAATAAACTTTGATGCAAATTGATATGAGAAACTATCTAAAGTCTTAATAACACATTGAAATAATCTGATGTGCTATACAAGCTGCTCTGTGTAGAGCACCTGCTGTGCTATACAAGTTTCACTAGAATAAATTGTAAAGTTTCTAGAGCATATTGTCCAACATTCTAAATAAATAACCTCTTCGGCAGAAAGTATTTTCTGATTTCATTAGTTGCGTTAAAAAATTTAACGTTCACACGTAAATTTATTGAGGTTAGTTACAGGCATGTCAATGAAATTGGTGCATGGACAATTAATTCTAATGGATTTCTTTTTAAAGCCACGTTCCTTCCAGAGCAATGGAAGTGGGTCAATGGAAATTATCAATGGAAGTGGGTCAATGGAAGTGGGTGAATGGAAATGGGTCAATGGAAGTGGGTCAATGGAAGTGGGTCAATGGAAGTAGGTCAATGGAAGTGGGTCAATGGAAGTGGGTCAATGGAAGTGGGTCAATGGAAGTGGCTCAATGGAAGTGGATCAATGGAAGTGGTCAATGGAAGTGGTGAATGGAAGTGGTCAATGGAAGTGGGTCAATGGAAGTGAGTCAACAGAAGCGGGCCAATGGAAGTGGGTCAATAGAAGTGGGTGAATGGAAGTGGGTCAATGTAAGTGGGTCAATGGAAGTGGGTCAATGGAAATGGGTTGTTAACCTCTTTTAAGCGAGTCGGCCGGTCAACAATGAAGTTAATGTCCTACCGGCATGCAAATAAATAACTGATACATTGTCTAAATATCGAAAAACTTCATGCCTATATGTGGGTCATCCGTATTGCCGGTTGACCAAAATTGGTCACTTTTATGGTTGTAAGAAATTCAAGTGAAAGCGTCGAAGAAAATTCCTAAGAAAGTATTAATGAAACGCTCTTAAAATATCAATTGAAGAGACATTCTGTATTAGGGAAATAAATCTAAAATCTAATTGGTGTGAAATGAAAACTTCTAGGTACAAATTATGTCAAAATAAAACAGATGTAGTTTCCGCGCGTATTTTTTTACATAAAACTTATTTTAATGAGAATATTTGGACAAAATACACAAAAAAATTTCTAAACGTACGCACTAACTCGTGTACAGCTTCAAGCAGGCAGCGCGTAGAACACTGCGGAGTAAAATTAAATGCGACAAAAATAATATAAATATTTTTGTGATTTACGCTTGCATGTATGTCTTTTTTCAGATGTGTTCACCGAGTACCGTGTAAAATGAACAATAGCTGTGAGCTCTAGTACAATGAGGGCTCTAGTACAATGAGGGCTCTAGTACAATAGTACAATGAGGGCTCTAGTACAATGAGGGCTCTAGTACAATGAGGGCTCTAGTACAATGAGGGCTCTAGTACAATGAGAGCTCTAGTACAATGAGAGCTCTAGTACAATGAGAGCTCTAGTACAATGAAGTTTTCGCACGCTAGGTTCCCTCCTCCAGGACGCCGCTAAGCTTGATCGCACGCAGCTGACACGCCGAATGCACGAGTGCTTGATTTGCATTCTAATTTATTTAAATCTATTGTAAACTTAATCTAACTTAATATTAAATTAATAGTTCTATTGGTTTACGCTTACCGCGAGATGGTATATGAGGGCTCTAAGAGTTGGCTCTATTTTTTGGCTTTTGTACAGCTGCGCTATACCAATAATAACACAATCCGTATACCAATACACAAGTCTTACCTATACACAAACCTCTGAACACAATCCTTATACCTATACACAATCCTACGCAATCCTAAAATAATTAATTAATTAATTAATTCAAATAATTTCTAATTAATTCATACTCAAACTGAAGAGATAAAAAAAATATTTTTAACAAGTATTGAAATGATGAGCATTTTATACTGAATTGTGATCTTATCAACGGAAGGAGTTGCATAGAGAGATAGTGCTTCTTGGTGGAGTGGTAGCACTATCTGGTAGAGTGGTAGCACTATCTGGTAGAGAGGTAGCGCTGTCTGGTAGAGTCTGTCTGGTAGAGAGGTAGCGCTGTCTGGTAGAGAGGTAGAGCTGTCTGGTAGAGAGATAGCGCTGTCTGGTAGAGAGGTAGAGCTGTCTGGTAGAGAGGTAGCGCTGTCTGGTAGACAGGTAGCGCTGTCTGGTAGAGAGGTAGCGCTGTCTGGTAGACAGGTAGCGCTGTCTGGTAGAGAGGTAGTGCTTCCTGGTGGAGTGGTAGCACTATCTGGTAGAGAGATAGCGCTGTCTGGTAGAGAAGTAGCGCTGTCTGGTAGAGTGGTAGCGCAGTAAGGCAGCGCTACCACTCTACCAGACAGCGGTTAAGTGGACAGGTTTCGGTTGGCAAAAGACCAACCCGCCGGTTGATTTACGAGACGCCGGCTGCGGTTGTAATGGGTTGTAATGCAAGGCGTCGGGTGTGGACTGAACCGGAAAGAAATGAGCCGGAATGTCATTGAACCCCTTAACCATTTGTGGGGTTAAGCATATAGAAGATCCAAATAAACCTTTAACCCCTTAACCGTATATGGGGTTCAGCAGGCACAAAACTCATATAAGCCTTGAACCCATTAAAAGTATAAAGGGTTCAGCGCATATGAGGTCCATGCAGGCTTTTAACCCCTTAACCATATAAGGGGTTCAGCATATACAATGTTTATTAAATCCATGAGCCTTAAACCAAGCACCCATATAAAAATGGAAATTTAATTTTTTTTTTCAAAAACCAAGATGTAAGAACTAAAAATGTAGTAAAATGTAGTAAAAAAAATGTAGTAAGAACTAAATCCATTTACATTTTATTTGATTTTCGGGCGCGCGGTACCAACTAATAAAGTTATTATATTTTTTATTGTTCACCGACATGTTTAATATTTGTGATATATTTCTTTTCATTCGCAGGTTTCCGGTCTTTTAACTTAACCTTACCCCAATAATATTTTGTATTCAAAATACAACTCCCGATGCTCCTTGTTTCTATAATCATCAAATGAAATACCATATATCAATAAAATGGAAACTTTTATCCCATTTTTTCCATTTACAAAACAGCCTATGATATTAATTGGGTAATAGTTCTATTTGTACCAATTCTTTGATCTGTTGATGAAATTGTGGAATTTAGGGACTTGATGACGCGTTATAGGATATTAGATTTATCAGAAATTTAAATTTTGCAAGAATTCTTCTTAAAAACATTCAGTTGGAGTTAGTACACCGTAAAGTTATATATGTTTTTATGTTTTATGTCATTACATACGATCACATTACATATGTATGTAATGTAATATGTATATAAGCCGGTCGTATACCGTAAAGCTATATAAGGTAAATCCGGTCACATACCGTAAAATTATAAGGTCAAGCCGATCATATACCATAAAATTCTAAAGTAAATCGCACGTATGCCGTAAAATTATAAGGTCGTGTCTTAGGTCTTCATAAAAATGGCAGAAAAATGTGGAATTTTTTGTGAATTTTTATTGTGAAATTTTTTTTCGTGAAATGAAATTTTTCGTGAAATTTTTTTTCGTGAAATTTTTCGTGAAATTTGATTCTGGAATGCGCTAGATTCTTCCCTGATATGGGACATATATGTCCTTGTATCCCCCTTTGTCCTAGCATTGCCCTCGGTTAAATTAAATATTTGGTGGTCTAAAAAACTAAGGCAGCTCCAATTGGATTGTATTACGCAATCTTTAAATTTGGATTCCATTACACAACCTTTAAATTTGGATTGTATTATACAATCTTCAAATTTGTTTTCTATTACGCAATGTTTAAATTTAGATTGTATTAAACAATCTTATAAATAAAATTGTTTTAAGCAATCTTTAAATTAGGATTTTATTAAACAATCTTTTAAATTAGGATTGTATTACGCAATCTTTAAATTTGTATCCTATTACACAATATTTAAATTAGGATTGTTTTAAGCAATCTTTAAATTTAGATTATATTATACTTGACTTAGGAAGTTTGAACTTGCACAAAAAATCTCCAGATTTATTTCTTTTAATAATTTATTATTATAATTACATCAAAAAAGTCATTTTTTTATAGATTCGCATTATTTTAGTACCATTATTTATCCTTTGGCCTTCAAGCTTAACTAAAATCTTTTGATAAATAAATAAATGAAGTAAACTATTGCGCTATTACCAGCTCGATTTAACCACAAGGATCAGTCAAGTGGTAAACTATAGAACCATTTGAACCTTGAATCTTTAAAAAAATTAAATTCCTCTTTTTCTGATATCGTGAAAATCACATAACTAAATCAATATAAATTTAACGGAACATCCATAAAAGGAACCTAATTTGAATTATATATTACAGAATCCACATTTTAGTTTTTAACGACTGCAAGAGTTTTTTTGTGGGGGAAAAATGAATCCCCCAGAGTGCTAAATTTTCCTGGTATGTATATATGGGATTCATGGCGGTATCCTAGTGGGACACCTCTTAAACTAGCAGGGGATTATTATATATTATCCTTGATTATTATATATTATCCTTGTGGGACACCTCTTAAACCAGGTATCCTTGTGGGACACCTTGTGGGACACCTTATGGGACACCTCTTAAACCAGGTATCCTTGTGGGACACCTTGTGGGACACCTCTTAAACCAGGTATCCTTGTGGGACACCTTGTGGGACACCTTGTGGGACACCTTGTGGGACATCTTTTTGTGGGGGAAAATGAATCCCCCGGAGTGCTAAATTTTCCTGGTATGTATATATGGGTTGCATGGAGGTATCCTTGCGGGACGCTAGCAGGACGCTGGACCTTGATGCTGGGGGGGCGATTTTGTTCGAGGCCGTGAGAGGAAATTCAGGTTAAAGTTTGTTTAAATTTTTTGAGTGATTAGCTAAATTTTGGTGGTTATTTGATAGTTTAAGGGTGTCACTATGATTTTAGAAGTTGTAGACCAGTTGCACCATATAAGGTAAAATCGCATTATATATATCGACGAACTTATGTTCGTCTACCGACGACTACCTAATCAAAATAATGAAATGGAGTAACCAATGAAAGAAAACTTTTAGCTGCATATTTAAGGTTCGAAACCTCTAGCTAATTATAGAAATTCTGTTCGAAACCAACAAGGTGGCCGAGTGCTCATGAATAGCGAAATTTTAACAGTGAGTAGAGGGTTCGCAACTTGCAGCTAAACATGACATTCTATGATAGCTAAAACAACAAGTCAGTGTAGTTATATCTCCATAATTTTTTCCATATGTGCATTTATATCTGTTCATATATCCATAAATTTCATATATCTTGATGATTTCGAAACATGAATATTGAAAGTGTTGACTGAAACATCAGATTTGTTATTGAAGGTCAGGCGATCACCGTTATTGTTAAAAATACATGAAATGAAGTAATTTATAATTTTTAACTAACAAATTTTTACGACAAATTTTTTACGTCAAAAATCGATTTTACACTCAGTGATCACTTTAACTGCCAGCTTCGTCGTCAGTGAAGCTCCAATAAACATACGCATTACCATAGAAATTATTAGCTTAAATTTAACAACCAAAGAACTGTTACAACACAAGAAATAGTTTGATGTTGTCGAAAGTCTTCAGATATTCGTAGTCCAGGTATTTTTAATATGCGTTGTGTGATAAGGTATATGTAAATTTATGTGAAGAGTGATAGCAGAGCGTAAATGGCAGTCAAGGTGCGTGCTTCCGTTCTTTAAGCTTATCCGCAGCTTCAAATCCTGACAATCATGAACATGGTCCAGGACGTTGTGTAGAATGTGGTACAGAATGTGATGTAGAATGTGGTGTAGAATGTGGTGTAGAATGTGGCGCAAACCGTGCCAGAATTTGGTGCAGAACTTGGTGCAGAATTTGGAGCGAAGGTTGTACAGAATTTGGTACAGAATTTGGTGCGAAGGTTGTACAGAATTTGGTACAGAATTTGGTGCGAAGGTTGTACAGAATTTGGTACAGAATTTGGTGCGAAGGTTGTACAGAATTTGGTGCAGAACTTAGTGCAGAATTTGGAGCGAAGGTTGTACAGAATTTGGTGCAGAACTTAGTGCAGAATTTGGAGATTTGGTACAGAATTTGGTGCGAAGGTTGTACAGAATTTGGTGCAGAACTTAGTGCAGAATTTGGAGCGAAGGTTGTACAGAATTTGGTGCAGAACTTAGTGCAGAATTTGGAGCGAAGGTTGTACAGAATTTGGTGCAGAACTTTGTGAAGAATTTGGAGCGAATGTGGTGCAGAATTTGGTGTAAAACTTGTTGCAATTCCATTGGCGTGTTATGAAAAAATTTCGTCTCATCTTTCGTCTCAACCTCGCCAGCATCACTATAAAGTCGCCGGCCTTCAATAGAAACGATCTATTTTGAAAATAAACCCAAACCAAATCTTTCTAGCGCGATTAAAATCGTTTTATGTTTATTATTTAGCCATAGAAGTCTACAAATCGTAGTTCTGTCAAGTATTATACGGTTTTTGGACACGATCGGCGAGGTATAGGCAGTTTCTGCTGAACGGCGACTATTGTGGCGTTGACGGTAAACTAAGTTAAAATTGTATATTATATAGAGAGATATTTAAAATAATATTGTAACTTAAATCATGTATCAGCTAATTGTGAATTATTTTTTCATCATATAACATCTTATCCAGGTAAAACAACATCAAAAGCTAACTTCTTATGTCTGACACCGCAAAAGGGAGCGTGATGAGATGGTGAGATGGTGATAACGAACGCGACAAACATGTTACCAGCGATAACGAACGTGACCAACATGTTACCAGCGATAACGAACGTGACCAACATGTTACCAGCGTTAACGAACGTGACTAACATGTTACCAGCGATAATGAACGTGACGAACATGTTACCAGCGTTAACGAACGTGACGAACATGTTACCAGCGTTAACAAACCTGAGGAACATGTTACCAGCGTTAACAAACCTGAGGAACATGTTACCAGCGTTAAGGAACGTGACGAACATGTTACCAGCGTTAAGGAACGTGACGAACATGTTACCAGCGATAACGAACGTGACGAACATGTTACCAGCGATAACGAACGTGATGAACATGTTACCAGCGTTAACAAACCTGAGGAACATGTTACCAGCGTTCACGAACGTGATGAACATGTTACCAGCGTTAACGAACGTGACGAACATGTTACCAGCGATAACGAACGTGACGAACATGTTACCAGCGATAACGAACGTGATGAACATGTTACCAGCGTTAATATAAGTGACACACATGTTACCAGCGTTAACGAACGTGACAAACATGTTACCAGCGTTATTATAATTGACACACATGTTCTAAGCATGTATGCGAGCCACGAAATTGTTCCTAGAATTAATGGAATTGGCTGGCATAAATTTCACTTGTAACTGCACATTACGATCATGTTATTATAAAAGAAAATATGTAGATCATGTTATTATAAACGAAAATATGTAGATCATGTTATTATAAACGAAAATATGTAGATCATGTTATTATAAACGAAAATATGTAGATCATGTTATTATAAACGAAAAGATGTACAATGAGATAAATGCAAGGATAAAACTGCAAGACACTGATGTATTAGTGAAGAATGTTTCCAGGTATCTATCAAGCTCAACATTCACTTCGTTTTGGCCATACTGTAGATCATATTAAAAAATTGTTTCATTTGTAAATTATACTGTCATATGCATTTTTTAACAGTAGATACTATCTTATATAGTGGATCTTGAATAGACCATATAAAAATAAATGAATCTGTAGTACTTTATAATGTGACAATTAGGGCTGAAATTATAAAATGTTTCCACTGTAATTTATATCGCACAACTCTTCCAGATTGAGATAATAATTGCTCAATTTAAATGAAAAATGAGCGTTTTTCAATAATATTCATTCCTGCTGCACCATAATAGCTATACTGTTAGAAAAAACGGTGAAAAAACGGTCCCACTGGCGTTCTAGTGGCCGGTCGCCCCGTGAAAATAAATTGTTTCGCCGTTTTTTCTCATATGTTTTACGGATTTCTATTGTTAAATTATAATAAAAACGGCGACACGGTGTTTCTTTTCACGTGCCGACCGGCCACTGAAACGCCGGTATTACCGTTAACGGTAATTTTTCTAACAGCTACTCTACTGTTTATGGCTATAGCATTCCCTGATCGTGCTTCAAACTTCTCTCTTCGTTTACTAAAAACTGCCGTAATGCACCGCTGCTTGATTTAACTGATACAGAAAGAATAAATTAGAAAGTTATCTAGCAGAAATCGATAAGGAAGTTGCTTGAAATTTATCATTCCGTGAGAGACAACCATATAACATTTCTTCTCGCTTCGAGTCACCGACATGTGGAACAGCCTCCCTGATAGCATCGTTGACCCTCCGAGTATGAACATCTTCAAAAACAGACTAGACGAAGCTATGCAGGAGCATATGTTCAGTCTTAAAATGCCTAGCAAATTACGGACCAG